>NC_054705.1:35615337-35760337 GCF_016097555.1 Gigantopelta aegis | reverse complement strand
CACAGACATCCTGGTAAAGAACGTTCAGGTCTGTTTATGAACACACCGAAACGCATTCCATTGTTTGCACATGCTTCACGGTGTTGCCCCGTACACGTGCGTGGGGTGTCATTCTCGATTTTGACAATTTCCAGGAAGGTCCATTAATCACTGTGAAACATTATTTTTGTCAATCTTTTTCATTCTGTTGATCATACAGTTGTTATTGTTTTGTTTTTAGTCATTTTTATTGTTTGAATTTGCGATTTACTGATAAAAAAAGGTCAACTTTTAAGTTTCACTTCTGACCCCAATCGTCCTTCAAGATCATAAAACCTACTGTAATACTGAATGTTTGCCCAATTAATTCACTATTATCATATAACCATTCCCCAAAGCTAACATACCTTACAATTTTGGCAATTGTAAATTTTTAGTTCCCCTACTTTTTTTGAAGAGTATATTATAGGATATTAAATGAGCTTCTGTTTCGTATTATGCTTATGTCCCAAATGAAATAATTTTTAGTTGTCATGAGCTTCAGTGAGTGACAATGAAAATTATTTTACGAGGGACAAAAATATGAAACAAGGTTAATATCTTATTTATTACCCATAATTGATCTTAATTTACATTAACTCATTTGGTTGATGTTCTATTCCTGTAAGGTTGTAGTGTGCCAATCGATGGCGTCATCTGTTCTAGTGGGACGTATCACTTTGATATGTACCCAGATATTTTTAACCATATGGGTAATAAACACTGTTTAAGAAAGAGGAAACAATTTACATTTTTTCTACAATTTTATATACATGTACATGTATTATGCTTTAAAACAAAATAAAAAGATTTTAACACATTTGAATTAAGGTTATTTGGCGTCGTACATATTATTGCAGATATAATTAGAAAGGAAAACCACTGACGCCACTCAATGTTTCATATTTGCATTATTAAAAAACACTAACGAAAAAACTAATTCTCTATTTATATAATATCAAAAAAGTTGAAGGATAATGCAGATAAGTCAAGTTTTTGTGACTTGAGTGCTAAAATGGAAGGAAGGAAGAAGGAAATGTTTTATTTAACAACGCACTCAACACATTTATTTATGGTTATATGGCATTAGACATATGGTTAAGGACCACACAGATATTGAGAGAGGAAACCCACTGTCTCCGCTTCATGGGCTACTCTTTTTTTTATTAGCAGCAAGGGATCTTTTATATGCACCATCCCACAGACAGGGTAGTGCATACCATGGCCTTTGATGTACCAGTCATGGTGCACTGGCTGGAACAAAAATTTACAAATGAAACCCACTGACGCCACTCAATGGTTGATATTTTCCATATTAAAAAACACTAGAGATGAAACCTCTATTTATATAATGCTAAAAAACGATTGAAGGACAAGTCAGATAAGTCAAGTTTTTGAGACTCGTGTGCTAAATTATTCAGTTGTAAGAACAGACTGTAATGCTCACAGTCATATCTGCGGTGAGCTTGTCATCAGCCTTCTTCACCCACTCGTAGCTGACGATGCCCTTGTCGTCGGTGCTGGCATTGCCGTACAGCGTCAGGGACATCTGGGGCAGGTTTATTATCACATCGGACCCAGCGTTGGCCTTCGGGGGATAATCCTTATCTGGGGATTAACAATAAAAATGAGGATAGTCGGTACCAGCATATCAATAAATAAATGAATGAATGAATGAATAAAAATGAGGATAGTTGTTACCAGCATATAAATACATGAATGATTGAATGAATGAATGAATGAATGAAAATGAGTATAGTCATTACCAGAAGCATGTGAATGAATGAATGAATGAATGAAAAGGAGTATAGTCATTACCAGAAGCATATCAATGAATGAATGAATGAATGAATGAATGAATGAATGAATGAATAAATAAATGAATGAATGAAAATAGGGATAGTCATTACCAGAAGTATATCTATAAATGAATAAATGAATGAATGAAAATGAGGATAGTCGTTACCAGAACCATATCAATAAATGAATGAAAATGAGGATAGTCGTTACCAGAAGCATATCAAGAAATTAATGAAAATGAGGATAGTCGTTACCAGAACCATATCAATAAATGAATGAAAATGAGGATAGTCGTTACCAGAACCATATCAAGAAATGAATGAAAATGAGGATAGTCGTTACCAGAACCATATCAATAAATGAATGAAAATGAGGATAGTCGTTACCAGAACCATATCAAGAAATTAATGAAAATGAGGATAGTCGTTACCAGAACCATATCAAGAAATGAATGAAAATGAGGATAGTCGTTACCAGAACCATATCAAGAAATTAATGAAAATGAGGATAGTCATTACCAGAAGCATATCAATAAATGAATGAATGTTTAACGACACCCCACCACGAAAAATATATTGGCTATTCTTTGTCAAACTATGGTAATCATATCAATAAAGTCGAGGATAATCGTCTATAGATTACCGGTAACAACAAAGTCAAAGATACTCATCGTATCAAGATTAACAAAATCAAGTTGTTGTTTTTTGTCTCATGATTATTAGTAAGCTAAAGGAAAATCTATATCCAAGAATTATCAATAAACTCAAGGTTATTCTTTATCAGAAAATTACTGGTTAACAATCAAATCAAGGTTATTCTTTATCAGAAAATTACTGGTTAACAATCAAATCAAGGTTATTCTTTATCAGAAAATTACTGGTTAACAATCAAATCAAGGTTATTCTTTATCAGAAAATTACTGGTTAACAATCAAATCAAGGATCATTTTTATCTGAAGATAAAACAAACTCTGTATAATTCTTACACAAAGATTAACAAAGGAATGAAACAATTATTATCTGAAGACAAAAAAATCAAGGATAATCTCAGTGTGACATAGTCCAAAGGATGCTGCAGACAAGAATCTACTACAGATAAAGTTTTTTTGTTTAGCGACACCACTAGAGCACATTGATCTATTAATCATCGACTATATAGATAATCTGTGTAATTTGTCCCACGCGTTGCTGTAGATGAGTCTACTATAGATAATCTGTGTAATTTTGCCCACGCGTTGCTGTAGACGAGTCTACTATAGATAATCTGTGTAATTTGTCCCACGCGTTGCTGTAGACGAGTCTACTATAGATAATCTGTGTAATTTGTCCCACGCGTTGCTGTAGATGAGTCTACTATAGATAATCTGTGTAATTTTGCCCACAAGTTGCTGCGGATGAGTCTACTATAGATAATCTGTGTATAATTTTGCCCACAAGTTGCTGCAGATGAGTCTACTGTAGATAATCTGTGTATAATTTTGCCCACAAGTTGCTGTAGGTGTGAGTCTACTAACCTTGTATAAATGTGACGTTAGCCAGTGTGGAGTCTGTCTTGCCATCCGAGTCAGTGACAGTCAATCTGAGAAAGATGGACAAAACAAAACATTGTCAACAAAGACTGATTGAATGAATGAATGAATAAATGAATGTTTAACGACACCCCAGCACGAAAAATACATCGGCTATTGGGTGTCAAACAATGGTAACAACAAAGATTGTACACTGAAAAACATTTTAAATAACAAAGAACACATTAGGTACATCTTCGCAATATACACTGTATGTTTATGAATTACAATTTACAATGTAAGTTTGCCTATATTTAATGACATTATTGATTTTATTTAGTTGCATGAACACATTTTCACATCAAGATTTATTATTTTTATCTATTTCCTTTCTTTTTTGCCCCCTCTTCTTAAGGGATCATACACACAGTTGGGGGAGCGATTAGCTAGAGATGAAGAAGAAAAAAAGTTTGTTTTGTTTAACACCACCTCTTGAGCACGTTGATTTATTAACCATCAGCTATTAGATGTCAAACATTTGTTAATTTTGACATATAGTTTTAGAGAGGAAACCCGCTACATTGTTTTTATTAATAGCAAGGGATCTTTTATATGCACCATCCCACAGACAGGATAGCACATACCACAGCCTTTGATATGCTAGTCATGGTGCACTGGCTGGAGCGAGAAATAATCCAATGGGCCCACCAACGGGGATCGATCCCAGACTGACCACGCATCAAACGAGCGTTGTACCACTGGGCGACGTCTCACCCCTAGAGATGAAGAACACGTGTTGGTGTGGGTACCGTGCTCTTTTGATATCACTTATCCTATCTAATGTGATCCTATTAGCCGAGATATTATTTTACAGGATTTTACAGTATTCATCCATATTAGTTTTGAATTTTAAAAATACATAATATGACTATAATGAACTATGATAATGATGAATAAACAGTGCTGTCAGCACAGTAGATAAAAGCAAAACTCTGCACATTAACAATGTATACATACTTTTTTATTATTATTATTATTGATTTCGTTAGTATAATTTCTGGGAGCCACATTGCTCTGTTTTTAATTAATTAAAGAAGTAAGTATAGCGACATACATGTACCCTAGAGTTCAAAGACGCTTGTTCGTCTTAAGAAGTAATGGTTAATGAGACAAGCTCTAGTTATTTTTGACGGTATTTCCCCGTTTAAACGTCACAGATGTTAGCTTTTCTCTGTTATAAACCAGTGATTTCCATAGAAATTAGGCAAGGCATGGTAGACCAAACACTTTTGGGGCATTTTCACCATTTCCGGAGCACTGGTTTTTCATTAAAAATACACAAAAATTAATTGAAATAAACGTAAATGTAATTTATGTGCTTGCTTTAATAAACGAATGGCAAAAGATATAAAAGGCATATTTTATTAATTAATAATACCTTTTTGGGTGTTTTATAAAGGCAATTTTAGAATTAATTAGTGAAAAAGGCTTGTTTAATCTCAGGGCAGCATGGTTCTGATTAAGGCAAGATGGTGCTAGACTACTGAGGCGTGGTGCTGCACCATGCTAAAACAAGCTAGGGAAATCAGTATAAACATATATCCAAATGTGTGCTGTAAGTTTGCAGATTAACTAAACTTAGTGTCCATTTTTACGGGTGGAAACTAGGGTCTGTGACTTTAATTAATTAATTAACCACGGCTTCTAGAATTTTATAAAACCCCACTAGCCATGGGATCATTGATTTAAAACATTTGCTAGCCACAATTAAAAATACACTAGCCCTACTTTAAGTAAATACAATTTTGCTAATAAGAATGTCACCTAAAAGCTTAGATTTGAGGGAAGGGGCCAGGATATTCATATTTACATAATAGAATCAAATGTAGCATTTGACAAAAAAATTACATGTAGTTTTTCACTAGCCATTGGGCATGTTAATAGTAGTTATTCACTAGCCCAACACTGAATATCACCAGCCATGGGAATGGGGCTACCATAATCTATAACTGAATGTATAGTACAGGTTGCTCAGAGCCATTATTATTATTAATTAATTAATTAATTGATTATATTAATCACTTGAAAGTGTCGTTCCCAGGCGCCAGGTTGCTCAATGTTATACATTTTTAAAATTATTACTATTATTAATTAGTTAATTGATTATATTAATCACTTGAAGTATTAGTTCCTGGGCACCAGGTAGCTCAGTGTTATAATGTTTTTAATTATTATTATTAATTTATTAATTAATTAATTATATTAATCACTTGAAAGTGTAGTTCCCGGGCGCCAGGTTGCTCAGTGTGATCATCTGCTCTTCCCCCATAATCTGTTTGCTCTGTAGCGGTCCGCTCTCCTCCTCCCAGTGATACTTCACTATCTTGTCGTCGTCAGTGCTGTCTGAAAACACAAACAAAATACTGCCCACACTTAGGAATTTGAATTTTGATGAATTAAATCTCTCAGCTACCATAAACCAGAGACCAAAGTGGGTTATGAAAAAAAATACCACACACACACCCCAAAAGTAAAGTTTGTTTTGTTTAACGACGCCACTAGAGCACATTGATTTTGTATCTTGTCATCGGCTATTGGACGTCAAAGACATGGTCATTCTGACACTGTTTTTTAAGAGGAAACCTGTGTCGCCACATAGGCTACTCTTTTATGACAGACAGCAAGGGATCTTTTATTTGCGCTTCCCACAGGCAGGATAGCACAAACCATGACCTTTGTTGAACCAGTTATGGATCACTGGTCGGTGCAAATGGTTTACACCTACCCATTGAGCCTTGTGGAGCACTCACTCAGGGTTTGGAGTCGGTATCTGGATTAAAAATCCCATGCCTCGACTGGGATCCGAACCCTGTACCTACCAGCCTGTAGACCGATGGCCTAACCACGACGCCACTGAGGCTGGTCACACCAAAAGAATCCCGAATTATTATTATTGGTGGTCAGATACTGACTTGTCCAAGAGTTAGGGTTGCACAATAATTTCAAAATGTATGCAACATGCACATGTATGTATCAGCCAAAACCATAAAGTAAAGAGAAAGAAAGGAAGGAAATGTTTTATTTAACGATGCACTCAACACATTTTATTTACGGTTATATGGCGTCAGACATATGGTTAAGGACCACACAGATATTGAGAGAGGAAAGGAAAGGAAAGGAAATGTTTTTATTTAACGACGTACTCAACACATTTTATTTACGGTTATATAGCGTCAGACATATGGTTAAGGACCACACAGATATTGAGAGAGGAAAGGAAAGGAAATGTTTTATTTAACGACGCACTCAACACATTTTATTTACGGTTATATGGCGTCAGACATATGGTTAAGGACCACACAGATATTGAGAGAGGAAAGGAAAGGAAATGTTTTATTTAACGACGCACTCAACACATTTTATTTACGGGTATATGGCGTTGGACATATGGTTAAGGACCACACAGATTGAGAGAGGAAAGGAAAGGAAATGTTTTATTTAACGACGCACTCAACACATTTTATTTACGGGTATATGGCGTTGGACATATGGTTAAGGACCACACAGATTGAGAGAGGAAAGGAAAGGAAAGGAAATGTTTTATTTAACGACGTACTCAACACATTTTATTTACGGTTATATGGCGTTGGACATATGGTTAAGGACCACACAGATATTGAGAGAGGAAACCCGCTGTCGCCACTTAATAAACGTATTCAGTGTCATTCATAGTTACATCCATAGATGTTCATATCTACATGTATGTATATTTGTTTTAAAAATTAAAAAAAAAAAAAATTTTTTTATTTAATAAATTTAAATTTAGTTGAGATTGTATTGAGATTAAAATCCATAAATGCAACCATATATCTGTACCAAGTTTCATTAATCAAGTACTTAGTTTGTGAAAAATCAACTTAATTGCAAAAACTCAACATTCAGCTAAAAGCTAAAAGCTAATTTAAAGTATTTTAATTAAAATTAAAATTTTAAAATTAAGAACAAAATTTAACATACAGGTACATGGAGATAAAGATATATGGGTGCAACTATAAACCAAGTTTCACTGGTCTAGGACTTAGTGAGAAATGGAGCTAAACATAAATATACAGCAATACAAAAAAAAAGGTTTTGGGCCTCAAGTGTTGTGGGTTTAGGCCCCCCGGTTCCTATATATATGGGCCTGAATTTACAAAATATTGCATCACTTGACTGCACGACTTACCTGATCCATCTATGATAGCCGAATTAGGCAGGTGTATCACCTGACTGCACGACTTACCTGATCCATCTATGATAGCCGAATTAGGCAGGTGTATCACCTGACTGCACGACTTACCTGATCCATCTATGATAGCCGAATTAGGCAGGTGTATCACCTGACTGCACGACTTACCTGATCCATCTATGATAGCCGAATTAGGCAGGTGTATCACCTGACTGCACGTGTATCACTGGACTGCACAACTTACCTGATCCATCTACGATAGCCGAATTAGGCAGGTGTATCACTTGACTGCACGACTTACCTGATCCATCTACGATAGCCGAATTAGGCAGGTGTATCACCTGACTGCACGACTTACCTGATCCATCTATGATAGCCGAATTAGGCAGATATATCACCTGACTGCACGACTTACCTGATCCATCTACGATAGCCAAATTAGGCAGGTGTATCACCTGACTGCACAACTTACCTGATCCATCTACGATAGCCGAATTAGGCAGGTGTATCACCTGACTGCACGACTTACCTGATCCATCTATGATAGCCGAATTAGGCAGGTGTATCACTTGTGACTTCGGTTTTGTGATGGCCACTGGTTTCTTGTTTTTCCTAGCAGCTACAACCAAAAAAACCCCAACGTAAGTCACAATACAGGGCTCAAACTTAACGACTGCACCGACGGCAATTGCCATATTTGCAATATGATATGTCATCGTTCACGGGCTTCACACCAATGGCAGTTTTTTGTGTTGACGGACAAAAATGATTGCCATTGGTTGAAGGGACTATTTTTGTTTTTTTATATATCTGTTGCAAATGTTACCAATTTAAAATTGCTGTAGGCAGCCTCAAAATTGCCGTCGGTGAGTATTTCGATTTCGGGCGAAAACATTTAAAAATTGCTGCAGGTAACAGATTCTTAATTTCAAACCCTGCAATATGTTATTACTTTATAATGCATGTACGTTAAATATTCATTATTATAATAATTGTTGCTAGCACCATATTTAATTTTAATTTCAAATAAATCAATCTCACACCTAACTTTGCATAACTGACTCAAATTTAAATACATGATAACTTTTGAATGCATGATCGCATTATTGTTCATTAGATACGTTTTGAAACAACTCATGTAGTGTTCTCTTTGCATACATGTACATAGTTTATTATTTAATCATTGCATTAATTTCAAAACAAAAATTAATTTAAAAAATTGGCAGAATCAACTTTTCTGCAACTTTGATAAAGCTCCTTTAAATATGTTATCTACCAAAGATGATAGCATTAATTAAATTTACTATCTAAACATACATACGTGCTTTAACGGTGATGTTAACGAAGCCTTCGCCATACTTGCTGTCTCCACTCACGGTCACCTTGAACGTGTACAGACCCTCAATCAGCTGCAAATACACAGATCACAGATTTCACAGTATGCATTTGTATATATACTGTACTTATTTTCATGCTTACCGTAAATCCTTCAACAGAAGCCCAGGCTTCTATTTTTTATGCGACACTCCGAGATCCGACTTCTATTCAAGGCTAGTTAATTTGGGGGAATGTAATATAGGAGGAATGGGAAGCTAAATGTAGGACCATCATATATTGTCAGAAACGATTGTTATGTAGAAGATGATGACAATAAGATGAATAGTGAAGTTCCAGTTTTTTCCACACGTGTATACGACTACTTGACAAAGCTGTCAGCTCACCAGGTAACCATCCTGTATTTGTGACCATACATTTGGGAGACACATCCATAATCGCACCTGTCAATATCAACCATTGTTTAACATAGTATTTATTACATACCATTTAATCTTACTATAGTAACAAAGAAAATTCTGATCATGCAATTAAAAAATCTCGCATGCATAATACAATATGTACATGTTCATGATCATCCGAATGATGTCATGTCCCCAGCCAGGAATGAAATCATGTCCCCAGCCAGGAATGACATCATGACCCCAGCCCATTCAGGAATGACATGTCCCCAGCCAGGAATGATGTCATGTCTCTAGTCAGGAATGATGTCATGTCCCCAGATAGGAATGACATCATGTCCCTAGCCAAGAATGACATCATGATCTTAGCCAGCAATGATGTCATGTCCAAAGCCAGGAATGACATCATGTCCCTAGTCAAGAATGACGTCATGTCCATAGTCAAGAATGACGTCATGTCCCTGGCCAGGAATGATGTCATGTTCCAAGCCAGGAATGATGCCATGTTCCTAGCCAGGAATGATGCCATGTCCCTAGCCAGGAATGATGCCATGTCCCTAGCCAGGAATGATGCCATGTTCCTAGCCAGGAATGAAAGAAAGAAAGAAGTGTATTATTTAACGACGCACTCAACACATTTTATTTACGGTTATATGGCGTCAGACATATGGTTAAGGACCACACAGACTTTGAGAGGAAACCCGCTGTCGCCACTACATGGGCTACTCTTCCGATTAGCAGCAAGGGATCTTTTATTTGCGCTTCCCACAGGCAGGATAGCACAAACCATGGCCTTTGTTGAACCAGTTATGGATCACTGGTCGATGCAAGTGGTTTACACCTACCCATTGAGCCTTGCGAAGCACTCACTCAGGGTTTGGAGTCGGTATCTGGATTAAAAATCCAATGCCTCGACTGGGATCCGAACCCAGTACCTACCAGCCTGTAGACCGATGGCCTGCCACGATAGCCAGGAATGATGTCATGTCTCTAGCCAGGAATGATGTCATGTTCCAGGAATGACGTCATGTTCCTAGCCAGTATGCTCAGCATTCCGTCAATTCCATAAAACCTAACTAACTTTCCAGACAAAGTAAGTTGTTTTATTTTAGTAAACTTCTTTTAACCCTAATACAGAAAAGTGTTATGTAATAAATACAGAACAACATGCGACCACCTACAGGTATGTATGTACCACTGACGGATTTTGCTGTAACAGCGTATCCAAAATCGTCAATTTGTGAAGCGATGCTTTTGATTGTTCCGCGATAACTATCTAAATACACATTTGGCCACTGCCATGACTTGAACACTATAAACAAGTGCAATAAACAACATGGCAAAACAACTGGTAGTGTATACATTGGCAATCACTGTATACATTGGCAAGATATGATGACTAGATAAATCTCTATATTTTCAGTCACTGACCAAAAACATAGGTCACGTGCCATAAGCCCGACTCGACTTGAGTATTTCAGAGTAGATTTTCAATAAACATACTCTTTAAATCATTTGTTGAAATACAGTAAATACAAATAACTTTTAGTTGTGCGATAACAATACAAAATGTGTTTACAAATGCTTTTTTAATGTGACAGAATGTAGTTAGTGTCTTACAAAGAATGACATCATGCATCTTGTATGACGTCATACAGCAAAAGCCTTACTAGGTTAACAATACTCGATTTGCATGCACAAAACTGGAATAAATAATGACTTTCCAAATATTCCTGTAGGATTGCAGGATAAAAGAAATAACTGGTTACTGTCTTAAGATATCGACTTTATCCTGCTCAGGTCGAATGGCCAATGCAGCTCGGCAGAGCATTGCTGCATTCGCCATTCTAACATTCGCAGGATAAAGCAGATATCTTAAGACAGTAACCAGTTATTAGACAGTAACCAGTTATTCCCCATGTATCCCATTGCCCATTTCTATATGACCTCCGACTGAATTCCGGTGCACCATACCTTTGACAGCTTGAGAGTCTTAGTGTTCCTGCCATCCATTGTCCCCTTCTCTGAAATGTCGGGGGAGTGAACGAGGATCCACTCATATTGGTAGGGACTTTCACCTGTAAAGTCATAAAGACATCACTATATGGTACATATCATGTCCAAACAAACCATACTGGAAATGGGAAGACACACATTATGTATGTGTGTATGTATATATATATATATATATATATATATACTCTTCAAAAGAAGAAACGCAAAACCACATTGTCGTAACATTTGGAGAATTGATTTAATTATTGAATGGTGAGTCCGATAATTACCAAATGTTGCAGGATTGTTCACAATTCACTCTAGTCCATTGTGAGTAAGTGATAGGACACACCACCAAGGTCAAGGTCATCTGGAGTCAATACCGGGTGTGGCCTCCGCGTGTGTTGACAACTGCCTGGCACCGCCTGCCCATTGAAGCAACCAGAGTACGGATGACGTCCCGGGGGATGGTGGCCCACTCGGCCTGCAAGGCTGCTGCCAGCTCGGGCAGGGTCTGGGGCTGTGGTTGTCGCTGTCGGAGGCGTTGGTCCAACTCGTCCCATAGATGCTCAATTGGGTTCAAATCCGGTGATATCGATGGCCAAGGAAGGACATTAATGTTGTTGTTCTGTAGGAAAGCCGTTGTGAGACGTGCTGTGTGAGGCCTGGCGTTGTCATGTTGGAACACTGCGTTGGCGTTGGCCATAACTGGAACGATGTGTGGCCGGAGGATCTGGTCAATGTAGCCCTGTGCATTCAGGTTGCCCTGCACGTGGACCAGGTCAGTTCTGCTAGTGTGTGAGATGGCTGCCCACACCATGACACTACCCCCGCCGAATCTGTCCACTTCCTGCACGCAGTTTGCCGCATAACGTTCACCACGACGCCTATACATGCGACATGTTCCATCATGACGTCGGAGCAGAAATCGGGACTCGTCACTGAACCACACCTGTCTCCATCGCAGTTGAGGCCATTGTCGATGAATCTGGCACCACTGCAGTCGGAGTCGACGGTGTTGTGGTGTTAAGATGACACCTCGAACTGGACGTCTGGCACGAATTCCTACCTCACGTAGGCGGTTCCGTACGGTCTGGTCGGATATCCTGCGCAAACCTGGTATTGCTGCGGCTGTGGAAGTGGCAGTAGTCAATCGTTCCCGAAGGTGGCGTACCCTGATGTAGCGGTCCTGCCCGGGGGTAGTGACCCGTGGTCGACCGGATCTAGGGAGGTCACGTGTTGATCCATGTTGCTGGTAACGGTCCCACAGTCTGGAGATGGTGCTTGGGGACACATGGAATGCCCTGGCAATGGCCGTTCTGGATTCGCCTGCGTCTAGTCGGCCGATGGCATTGTTTCTCTGCGGTTCACTGAGACGTGGCATGTCCTGGATTGTCAACTGTCGGCCAGATACAGAGGCCAGGCAAGCGAACACCCTGCACTTTTATACTGTCGGTGTTCATGTTGCACGTGCAGACAACGCACGTGCAGTGGTGACATGGTTTGCACGTGGCTGCGTTTTTGCGAATATTCACATTTTGGAACTTTATTGTACAGTAGCTGCGTTTTATCGAATGTAACCGTGGGAATGTGTTTGGGACATGCAATGACCTTATATTCACAAAGCATGAACCGGTAGGAAAGATAAAATCGGAGTTATAACCCATTTGTACCCTTTTGCGTTTCTTTTTTTGAAGAGTATAGATTACCTGGAGGCAATGCATTCCACAGTCTCTATTTCTTAATTGATACACAGTCGAGATGTCAGACTGAATGGGTACTAATCACGGTGAAGGTGTGAAGATTGCTTATTTGCTGCTCATTGTCGCATTTTGTTTAAAATAAAAATTTAAAAGAATTTACAGTAGTTGGTTAACATTGGCATTTTAGCGACTTGGGAGTGCATTTACCAGTACAGTCAAACCTGTCCTAGCGGCCATCTGTAATCAGAGGTCACCTGCCTTAAGCGACCACTTTTTTCCCTCCCGAACGATTCATAATGTAAATGCACCTGTAATAAGTGGTCACCTGTCTAACGCAGCCAGCAGCAACCTAAATCGGATCCAAAATCTCTGACATACCTGTATTAAGCGGCCACATTAAATGTTTACTGTTTTATAAAAGGGATATTTTAACAACAGCGATAAGGTGCAGCAAATAACCGATATTCCCACCTTCAGGAATACTAGTACCCATTCAGTTCCGACATCTCAACTGTGTATCAATTAAGAAAGTATGACTTGGAATGCATCTGGTTGCCTCTGGGCAGGCTACACTTCACGTATGTAAATTCACTTACTATGACAATACACCGCATGAAGTAGGAATTAAATAATTAAATGGAAAAAGAACATAAATTTGGTTAATTTAAAACATTCCAGTTGCATTTTTTTAGTTGCATGTCAAAAGTTGATTTATAGTCAATTGTGAAGCACACATCCGTTAATTAGCAGTACAAACGGTAAAACAAAAACACATTGTTTAAAGACTCTATATGTGGCAACCTGTAATGAGCAGCCACCTGTCTTAAGCGGCCAATTTTATCTACTCCTTTGTGTGACTGCTTAAGACAAGTTTGACTGTATATGTGATTACCTTCAACTTGTTCTGGGACAACGAAAGCCGACAGAGTGATCGTATTGTTGGGCAGCTGAATCTCCTTGTTCTTCCCAGCTGACACCGTCAGTTTAGTTACTGAAAATACACCAATTAAGTCATCGTCAATTCATATCCAGGTATATTTACTACAGTAAAAATGTTTTAAATAGTGTATTGCCCCATATATAGCAAGCAGACATTGTGGTACATGATCTTAATCTGAAAATATTATAACTTTTTGATATCAATATCAAAATGAAATGCAAAAAAAATGGACTACAATTTACTACACCACAGCTGGACAAAAGCTGTGGTATGTGTTTTCCTGTCTGTGGGATAAATGCATATAAAAGATCCCTTGTTGCATTAGGTAAAATTTAACGGGTTTCCTCTGATGACTTTTGACATCCAATAGCCGATGATTAATTAATCAATGTGCTCTAGTGGTGTCGTTAAACAAAACAAACTTTTAACAATTTACTACTTTGTGGTTTACAATAAGGCATATTTAACCGTACATTAATTAAGTTAATTAAGTACATGTATATGCCTGGTTATTTTCACACTCTCGATGTTTTGATTGACAGCTGACAGTCCTGATAACGACAGCATGAGAATCTATCTGCTATTAATCAAAACATCGAGAGTGTGCTAATAATCACTCGTACGTTTATGCGGTAACTGATTTGTACCTCGCCCCTGGCTACATGTACATGTAAATGATGTTGAATGGTGCGATAAGGAAGCTCAGCTAGAGGTGGGGTTTAAAAAGTGTGCGGTTATACAGATGTATTGCACACTTTTGTCAATGGGGAAAAATAACCTAAGCAATGATCCAAATTTAAATTAAATGGTTTCTAATTAACACTTTGTATATTGGAACTGGCCTCGGTGGCACAGTGGTTAAGCCATAAGACTACAGGCTGTTAGGTACAGGGTTCGCTGTTAGGCACAGGGTTCGCTGTTAGGCACAGGGTTCGCAGCCCGGTACCGGCTCCAATCCAGAGCGAGTTATTAAGGGCTCAGTGGGTAGGTGTAAGACCACTACACCGTCTTCTCTCTTACTAACCACTAACCAACTAACAACTAATCCACTGTCCTGGACAGACAGCCTAGACAGCATGCTTGAACATTAATTGGATATAAGCACGAAAATAAGTTGAAATGAAATGTATATTGGATATAAAGTTGAAACTTAACACCAATAGAGCACATGTTAAAATTAGCTATATGATGGTTTAAAATAAATGAAAAGTGTGTTTTGATTAATGATACCACTAGAGCACATTGATTTATTAATAATGAGCTAATGGATGTCAAACATTTGGCAATTTTAACATAGTCTTAGAGACAAAACCCGCTACATTTTTTCATTAGTAGCAAGGGATCTTTTACATGCACCATCCCACAGACAGGGTAGCACATACCACAGCCTTTGATTAGGGGTCTTTTATATGTATGCACCATCCCACAGACTGGAACATGGCTCACCCTGGATAGCCAAATGGAAATTGGCTACAACATTTAATATTTGGCTGATAAAATTTCCCTTAATTTAAATAGATTTTAATAATTTTCATGGCAATACTCTACATATATATATCTGAAAACTGGGTAAACCAAAATCCGTTCCAGTGTGAGCCCTGTAAGATAGCACATACCACTGCCTTTGATATACCAGTCGTAATGCACTGCATGGATGGAAGGAGAAATAGCCAAATGGGCCCACCGGCGGGGATCGATCCTAGACCAACCATGCTTCAGGCGATCACTTTACCACTGGGCTACATCTCACCCGACATTGGATGTATGTAACAATCATGTACAGATTAAACCAATCTCTCTACTACTTCTGAATGATGTATTTAAAATCATTTCTCTGCATAAGGCAGAGTTCAAAGGACATTTCGCCTGTGATTAACTCACCTTTTGACGTGGTGGATTTGATCTGAACTACTGGCACCGTCACTGTGTCACCCCGGCCTCCAGACATCTGCAACACAACAACAAACATAGAAGGAAACATTTTATTTTAATAATGCACTCAACACATTTTGTTGATGCTTATATGGCATCGGACACATGGTTAAGGACCACAAAGATATTGAGGGAGGAAACCCGCTATCGCCACTTCATGGGCTACTCTTTTCGATTAGCAGCAAGGGATCTGTTACATGCACTATCCCACAGACAGGATAGTACATACCACGACCTTTGTTACACCAGTTGTGGAGTACTGGCTGGAATTAGAAATAGCTCAATGGGCCAACCGACATGGATCAATCCTGCAGTAGATCGATCACACGCGATGGCTTATCATAGGTAATGCCAGGTTTAAATTACACACACGGGCTGCTTGTTAGTTTCTTGCAAGAGCTCCCCCTCTCTGTGTTCACTGGTCTATGCACGTGGCGGGAACTTGTATAGTAGCTTTACTCTGTGCCCACCGCGTCAGATATGTATGCGTAAGTTTTCATGTAATGCTATCTTGTTTTCAAATTGCTTGTACTGAAATGCTTAAAGTACTGTAGAAAATTGCACCCTCCCTCCCATACCTTTTAAAAAACAAATGAAAAATATATTAATTATGTATATATTTAATTTGTGGAATAGAATGCATTTATGTATTATTACGGGACTTTATTAAATTGATTAAATAATACATGTACATTGCTGGAAGTTTTAGAGGAAAGGACTTGTTAAAGACATACTGTCACAGATTTAAGGACTTTATTTCTCTTTTAATGAATAATAAATAAAAATTACATTAATTTTTACAGGCCAAATCTAACTATTGCATCACTTTAACTACACCATGATGGAGTGAAATCCATGTCAACCCTCTCAGCAATGTTAGTTTTTGAATTATGGACCATTGCCATAATTCAATTATTTTTACAAAATATCATTAATAAGTGGAGTATAGTGGTTATGTTTAGGGACAAATCAAATATATATTTTTAAGTAATACTTTGTTAGGCCATGAAACAGGTCAGTGGTCTGTGACAGTATGCCTTTAAAAGAATTGCTGTAAAATGAATTGTTGTTAATTTCTATTGATGTAGTTAGCATTCAAATGTAGGTTTGTTGAAGCAATAAATGCATTGTGCCCGCGGATGTGTGTTGTGTTTCAAATGAAGCCAGTACTGTACCACTGAGCTACGTCCCACCCCTAACTACAAACATAGACATGTGGTTTTTCCGTAATTCTTTTTATAGGGTTTGATCTAAAGAAAATTCATCACAGTCTGATGTGTCATCACCCTCCATGTTCATGCAAAGCCAATGTTTCTGCTGCCAGAGGGTGTATATGAAGGGTAAAATTATGACCCCTAAAATCTTGGATATTAATGGATATATTTTCGTTATTTAAAGATTAAAGTTTGAGAACTGCTGTTCACAATTTGTCAAAGTACATGAAAAGATTCCAAACCTATAAGCACCAAGTAGGGGCACTTATACATGATCTGTTTGGTTTTATTAGCATATTTTTACAATTATTTAATATACTGTTACATAAAAATCATGTTAAATATAAGTAGGTAAATTTTGTAGCCTTACACACAATTTTGCATTAATAAAAAACATTAAAATAAGAAGTTTTTATTCCATGTACAAAAAAATAAATAAAAAATAAATAAATAAATAAATAAATAAAAATTGCAGAAGACCCACAAAGCATAACATAATTATCATGGTACCCCCACCACTTTTAAAGTTCTGTTGCCAAACCGGCCTCGGTGGCGTCGTGGTTAGGTCATCGGTCTACAGGCTGGTAGGTACTGGGTTCGGATCCCAGTCGAGGCATGGGATTTTTAATCCAGATACCGACTCCAAACCCTGAGTAAGTGCTCCGCAAGGTTCAATGGGTAGGTGTAAACCACTTGCACCGACCAGTGATCCAAAACTGGTTCAACAAAGGCCATGGTTTGTGCTATCCTGCCTGTGGGAAGCGCAAATAAAAGATCCCATGCTGCTAATCGGAAAGAGTAGCCCACGTAGTGGCAACAGCGGGTTTCCTCTGTCAATATCTGTGTGGTCCTTAACCATATGTTTGACGCCATATAACCATAAATAAAATGTGTTGAGTGCGTCGTTAAATAAAACATTCCTTTCTTTCTTTCAAGAGTTGCCAGGGCAGGACGTAGCTCCGTCGTAAGGCGTTTGCTCGATGTGCGGTCGGTCAGGGATTAATTGATCCCCGTCGGTGGGTCCATTTGGGCTATTTCTTGTTCCAGCCAGTGCACCACGACTGGTACTACCCTGTCTGTGGGAGGGTGCAAATAAAAGAACCCTTGCTGCTAATCGAAAAGAGTAGCCCATGAAGTAGCGACAGCAGGTTTCCTCTCTTAATATCTGTGTAGTCCTTAACCATATGTTTCACGCTGTATATATCCGTAAATACAATGTGTTGAGTGCGTCGTTAAGTAAAACATTTCTTTCAAGAGAAGCCCTTTTTATTACTAGCTGGTTCCGGATCTTCACAACATAATAGATGGTGACATGGATACTTTGTTCTAGTTAGGCAGTAATTGTCTTGAGCTTACACAGCAAGATCTACATACATGTATATTATATCATGTCAGGGCTTCGATCTCTGACTTACCATACAAGCAGGAGTAATTAGTTTAGAGAGCTGGGAACAATGGCAATTATACCGCAAAAACCGGCCTCGGTGGCGCAGTGGTTAAACCACCGGACTACAGGCTGGTAGGTACAGGGTTCGCAGCCCGGTACCGGCTCCAACCCAGAGCAAGTTCTTAAAGACTCAATGGGTAGGTGTAATCAGGCCACTACACCCTCTTCTCTCTCTCACTATCACTAACCACTAACCAACTAACAACTAAGCCACTGTTTTGGACAGACAACCCAGATAGCTGAGGTGTGTGCCCAGGACAGCGTCATTGAACCTTAATTGGATATAAGCCCGGAAATAAGTTGAAATGAAATGAAAATAAGGCAAAATAACATATCTTAAAATAAACATTAAAAGTTTGTTTTGTTTAACAACACCACTAGAGCAAACTGATTTACTAATGGATGTCAAACATTTGGTAATTGTTTATATGTATAGTCGTAGAGAGGAAACCTGCTAAAACAAAATTCCATTAGTAACAAGCGATCTTTTATACGCACCATCTCAAAGACAGGATAACACATACCACAGCCTTTGATACCAGTTATTGTGCACTGACTGGAACGAGAAATAGCCCAATGGACAGACCGACAACACATCAAGCTAGCACTTTTCCACTGGGCAACGTCCCACCCCACCTAGCAAAATAACCCAATGGACCCACCGACGGGGATCGATCCTAGCAGGGCTCAAACTTAAGAATTTGTCTCCCACGGCAACTTAAAAACAAAATTGCCATGGGTGAAACAGCCCACCGGCGGCAATTTAAAGTCTGCAATACTTTTGCAGCAAATAAATAAGACTGAAAGGTTATTTTGCAGCATGTAGACATATATTTTATATGTTCTAATGATATATACTGGCATTTAATGTACACCAACCGGCCTCGGTGGCGTCGTGGTTAGCCATCGGTCTACAGGCTGGTAGGTACTGGGTTCGGATCCCAGTCGAGGCGTGGGATTTTTAATCCAGATACCGACTCCAAACCCTGAGTGAGTGCTCCACAAGGCTCAGTGGGTAGGTGTAAACCACTTGCACCGACCAGTGATCCATAACTGGTTCAACAAAGGCCATGGTTTGTGCTATCCTGCCTGTGGGAAGGGCAAATAAAAGATCCCTTGCTGCCTGTCATAAAAGAGTAGCCTATGTGGCGACAGCGGGTTTCCTCTCAAAAATCTGTGTGGTCCTTAACCATATGTCTGACGCCATATAACCGTAAATAAAATGTGTTGAGTGCATCGTTAAATAAAACATTTCTTTCTTTAATGTACACCAGGTGTAAACATTTTGCCATCATTGAGGAACATTACCGATGGCACTATGTTCCCGGCAATTTATATCTCAACAACAGCAATTGCTGTCGGTGCCGTCGTTAAGTTTGAGCCCTGCATATCGAGCGAGCACTTTACCATTGGGTTGCATCCTGCCCCCTCTTAAATAAAGGTACAGGATCTACATGTAGCTCAGTAGGTAGAGAACTCGATCATATGAGGTGAATGGATCATAAAATCAAATCAACCAATTGGTTTGTTTTTAATGGTGCATCTTTTATCTCTGACTATAGTACATAGAAGGCCATAATATGTGCCATTTCCTCTATATCAATGTTTGTTTGTTTTGTTTAACGACACCACTGGAGCACATTCATTGGCTATATGGATGTCAAACACTTGGTAATTCTGACTCGTAGTCATCAGTCTCAGAGCAAACCTGCCACATTTTTTTTTTTGTACTTTCCCACAGACAGGAAAACACATACCACAGCCTTTGTCCAGTTGTGGTGCACTGGTTGGAATGAGAAAAAAAAAAACAATCAGCTGAATGGATCCACCGAGGTGGTTTGATCCTGCAATGCAAGCACCTCAAGCGAGCACTCAACCAACTGAACTAAATCCACCCCCCCCCCATCCAAGTGCAGATAAAAGAGCACTTGCTGCTAACAGTGGCATATGATATGAGTTAGCAGAAGATTTCTTTTCCCACTCTTTCAGACAGTTTTGCAATGACCATGCATGTGTGATAAATATTTAATAAGATCTGCTGAAACCATGTGATGGGGTGCAAGTATTTAAACATTTCTTTTCCTTGACATTTTTCTTTCTTCCTGTCTTTCTCTTTCTCCTCCCTCCCTTGCCCTCCCTATTTTTCTCATTCTCTTCCTTCCTCCCTATTTCTATCATTCTCTCCCCCACTCTCTCCCTCCTTCCCTATTTCTCTCATCTCCTTTCTTCCCCATTTCTCTCATACTCTCCCTCACTTGCTCCCTTGCTATTTCTCCCATTCTCTCCCCTACCTCCCTATTTTTCTCCCTCTCCCTCCATTTCTCCCTATTTTTCTCATTATCTCTCCCCCTCCCTGTTTCTCTCATTATCTCTCCCTTCCTCCCCATTTTTCTCATACTCTCTCTCCCTAACTATTTTTCTAATTCTCTCCCCATCTCTCCCTCTTTCTCTCTCTCCCCCATTTCTCTCACTTTCATTATCTCTCTCTCACTATTTTTCTCACTTCCATTCTCTCTCTCTCCTATTTCTCTCACTTTCATTCTCTCTCTCTCTATTTCTCTCACCTTCATTCTCTCTCTCTCTCTTTCTCTCTCTCCTATTTCTCTCACTTTCATTCTCTTTAATTCTCTCACTTTCATTCTCTCACTCACTTTCATTCTCTCTCTCTCTCTCTCTCTCTCTCTCTCTCTCTCTCTCTCTCTCTCTCTCTCTCTCTCTCTCTCTCTCTCTCTCTCTCTCTCTCTCTCTCTCTCTCTCTCTCTCTCTCTCTCTCTCTCTCTCTCTCTCTCTTTTTTCCTGCAGAGGCTCTATATGACTGCAAGTCTGACTTTTTTTTATTGCTTAAAAAAGAAAAAGAAGAAAAGAAAACATAAAAGATAATTCTGTTGATGAAAACATTACACATGCAGCTGTTGACCTGCCCCTACCTACATGTATGTATATATATATTGTATCCATCTAACACAGCTGTGCATTCTCTGCTATTAACAACCCACTTGGTACTATAATAATGTATTTTGTCAATACCATCACAACAACAAAATTAAGACCTTAACACAATTGACTACAGTTACAAAAGGCCAAAATTCACTGACTCGAGAAAATAACACAGGATATTGATCGTGTGTGTCACAATTGGTTTATGTGTGACCATCTGGGATCATAAAATTATTAATTTTTTAGTTGTGTTTTTCAGGCGTGTGCGTGGAACCTGCGTCAATGTAGATCAAAACAAAATGAAATTAGCGTGAATAATCAATTAACTGTCAGGGTAAGGTATTGAAAACATTTATTAATTCAAGGACAATATATACATGTATATTTATTATCTACGTAGTTCAAGCAGGGTTTCTGCCAGAGGGTAAAATGGGTATGGCGCCATACCCAAATTTTTATTTGTTTAAGTTAATATTTTGACAAAATTAATGACTCTTATCATCGTTGTATGATTTTCTTAAGCCTAACCCTAAATGTAACTCATTTTCTTTGTGGAGGAGGTCCCCCATAGCCCCTGTTGACTGAGGTTGCATTCAATAACATAGCACCATACCCAAACATTTCTTTCTGGCAGAAACACTGTCAAGATATTCAGGGAAATATAACCAGTATGACCCACATGTGTCATAATGATTTCACGAGCACGTGAAGAGACATTATAACTTAATGCTGCTTCCCCAGCGTAAACATTTCTGAAAATTACGTTGTTTTGTCATCTCTTTTTAGTTTTGTTTGAAACGTTTTGAGATGGTCCTAGCTTGTTATTCGTGAAAATAATATTTTGGATAATGTGAATAATAAAGAAATTATTATACTCACACAAGAATGATACTGATTTTACGAAACTCATGTCAGAATTCATGTATACAATAATCCTGACACTTGTTTAGTAAAATCTGTATGACACAAAAGCTCGTATAATAATCTCTATAAATATATTGTTGGGTTTTTTTATTATTAAAGCTGTATCATTTTAGATTCATTAGTCCCTTACCTGTCCAACACGAGAAGACTAGGTTTTGTTTCTGTCTGTCTGTCTGTCTGTCTGTCTGTCTGTCCCTTGAACTGCCTGTCACACATATAGATTTCTGGACCTTTTTGTTTGCAAAGCCTTATATATCAAGGAAGGAAATGTTTTATTTAATGATGCACTCAACACATTTTAGTTACAGTTACATGGCGTCGGACATATGGTTAAGGATCACACAGATATTGAGAGAGGAAACCCGCTGTCGCCACTTCGTGGGCTACTCTTTTTCGATTAGCAGCGACAGATCTTTTATGTGCACTATTCCACAGACAGGATAACACATACCACGGCCTTTGATATACCAGTTGTGGAGCACTGGCTGGAGCGAGAAATAGCCCAGTGGGTCCACCGACGGGGATCGATCTCAAACTGAACGCGCATCGAGCGGGCATTTTACCACTGGGCTACATCCCACCCCCCCCCCCACCCCCTTTATATATCATTATCTGATTTCTGCAATGACATCTCATTTCCTGTAATATAATCATTTACTTAGGGGATAACTATTAAGAGTTTTTAGATTTGCATTACAGGAGCCCGAGGTCAAAAATTAAACATTTGCAGGCATCAAACAGATAATAAAATACACCTGCAAATCTAAAAATTCCATATGGTTATCTTCATTGTAAACTGGGGCGGGACATAGTCCAGTGGTAAAGTGCTCACTTGATGCACGGTCGGTGTGGGATAGATCCCTGTCGGTAGGCCCATTGGGCTATTTCTCATTCCAGCCAATGCACCACAATTGGTACTTGTATATCAAAGGCTGTGGTATGTGCTATCCTGACTGGATACTAATGGAAAAATGTACCATGTTTAGATTGACATCCAACTGCCGATGATTAATAAATCAATGTGCTCTAGTGGTGTCGTTAAACAAAACACACTTTCATTCTAAACTGAAATGTTTTTCCACAGAACCAACTGAACAACTCACAATTTTTTAAAAGAAATATCTGGCTACAATCTAACCATATCTATATATATCTATATATATATATATATATATATATAGATATATATACAGTAGAATCTCGTTGGCTCGACCTCAGAAGGGTGAAACACACCGCGACGCTCGAACCAAGAACGAAGTCCCGAGATTTGGTTCGGTAAACCATTATACCAACTGCTGATGGATCGAACATGTCCAGGGTCGACTATAAGCCTTCCCTCGAACCAAATTATCGGTCCCGTCAGTGTAATTAGTTATATTTCTCTCAAACCACTGATGCGCAAGGTATCAAAAAACATGCAGCTGAAAAAATGGTCCACGAGACAACTAATTGCTGCGCATGCACAGCTGGTTATTACAACCTTCTGACTGATTATGTAGGCGGAATGAACTATAGATGAATCGGGGAATCGTAACAATAGCCATGCAATCTTTTCTTTACCACACTTGCCGCGTTGTTTGTTAAGAGGCTATGTGCAGTGATCTTTCAAGTACAGCTAGTATTACAGTAACTGTTTAATTAATTAACTTGTATCGTCATGCCAATCAAACAATTAGCACACACCTGGGCCTCGGCTTAGAGATTAACTTTGAACATATCGCAAGCAGACCATTTGTAGACTTACGGACAATCGGCACCCTGTTTTAATCGATTGAACTAATGGGTGACTTAATCAACTGTAATCACTTCAGCGCACACAGGGGCCTCAGCTGCACTCAATAATTTCTAATAAATATTTTCACTCAAACATTTTGCTATATAAAACCTTGATGAAGTGTTAGAAGTTTGCATTTACCAAAATTATGTCAGTCTCCGAGCAATCTAGAGAAGGACCCGGTAACAGGGGGTTACCCAGATCGCAACAAGTTATGACCAAAGAAACTGAGCAATCCAAGGAAGGACCTGGCAACGGGGGGATACTTGGATCAGCAACGGAAAAATGTGGTCTTAAACGTCGTTTAGAACTAAAAACAATTGAACAAAAATACGAGGCTATTATGGAGGTAGAAAAGGGAATCAAATCAAAAACGGAAATTGCTAAATTGTTTAATGTTCCCAAGAGCACACTTTCTGGGTGGGTAAAAAAGGCTGATGCTATTAAAGAGGGGTATTCAAATTTTGGGCCTAAATGAAAACTGTTGAGAATGGGGAAATTTGAGGAATTAGAATCGGCACTGTTAAAGTGGTTTACGACAATGCGTGATTGCAACATTCCCATTTCTGGCCCACTTTTGTTAGAAAAAGCACAGCAATTCGCAGAGAGATTGGGTACTGTAGATTTTAAACAATTGGTTGGTTGATTAGACAGATTTAAGCAGAGGCATGGCATATCATTTAAAAAGGTGTGTGGTGAATCAAAGTCGGTCGATTCATCGTCAGAAGCAATGACAAACTGGGAACACCTTCTGTCAAACATCATTGAAAGATAAGAACCCGCCGACATTTATAATGCTGATGAGACGGGTATCTTTTTTAAATTGGTCCCTGACAAAACTATGGAATTTAAAAATGTGCAGTGTCATGGGGGGAAACTAAGCAAAGATCGCCTTACTGTTCTCATCTGTGCTAACATGGATGGCAGTGATAAGTTACCACTTTTGGTCATTGGGAAGTCAGCAAAAAGGGTGTAAAATCATTACCAACTGAATATCAAAGTAACAAAAAAGCGTGGATGACGGGAATAAGTTAGATAAAAAGATGCAACGAAAATGCCGCAAAATTGCGATGATAGTTGATAATTGCCCCGCCCACCCAAAATTAAAAAAGCTGAAAGCTATTAAACTTGTTTTTCTGCCGCCAAATACCACCAGCCAGACATAGCCCATGGATCAAGGCATCATTAACTATCTGAAGTGCCATTACAAACGACTTGTAATAATGAAACAGCTTGCGGCCGCCGATGACAAAACTTTGTACGTGATGCAGCAGTCCTTGACCAAGGTGACAAAAGCTACAATTGAGAATTGTTTTCGTCATGCTAAGTTTGCTACGAATTCAGCGGAAAATGCAGATGATGATCATCAAGAAGACGAAAACGATCCTGACGATGACGTACCACTGGCATGTTTGACGGAACTTGGCATTCAAAATATGCACGAATTCATGAATGCCGATATAGACATCCCGACCAGCATGCTGGCAACTGATGACGACATCATCAACGATTTCATAACTGTAAGGAATCCACCGGAAACCGAGGAGAAACCCGAAAAGAAAGATCCACCCTCAACAGTGAATGCGTTTTAACTAAACTGTGTACGGTTCAAAACCAACTTGTGAACGAGGATTTAAGTAACAGGTGCGCTAAGCAGGCAGTCATCACAGACTTTTTCAGAAAATAAATATGTTAAAATTGTTTCTCAAATGAATGTAATGTAAAACGTATGTAATATTTCAATTTTGTTTTCGTTTCGTAATAAGGTATGCGTTTTTCTGACATATTCAAATCGTTTAGTAATAAACTCATGTCTCATGTCTCATGTGAAGAAAGATCAAGAATTTTGTTATTTATTTATTTTATTTTGCTACTCTTACTTTTAATACAGTCAAATCCGCTTATTTGGATGTGCCTCGTGCAACAAAATTATATTCAAATAAGCGACATATTCAATAAACCGAAGGTACAATTTCAATATACGATATACCCAATTAAGACCTCTTGTTGATTTATGCAAACCCTAATTACGATTCTCCCAATTTGGGCCTCATGACATGTGGAATTTTCGTCAGAAACCGGTAAGTATTTTGTGTTAATAAAATATCGATTCCAAGTTCCATATTGTGACTCTAGTTTTGTCTATAAACTTGTCTATAAACTTGATAAATACAAGAAGCAACAGTTAATGCTGTTTGTATGCCTAGAAGTAGAAGTGACTAAACATCTAATGACCCAGATAAAACCACCGGAAGCTCAATTAGACTGGCCACAGTCAAATAATTAAAAGACCGTTTATTTAACTTCTTGATAATTAAACGGCCGTTATTAGCTTCTTTGTACATTTGTAAATCAAAATGCAACAAGACCCCAACCCCCACCAACCAATATAATCTTAAGTAGTCATTTCCATGTTCTGTATTTTACCAGGACTCTATCTGACTATTATCTGGGTGCATTTGTAACTGATTTGACAGGTAAACTAGACTGGCCAAAGTCAAATAAGTGAAAGGCCGTTATTCCAATTTTACAGACGCAGGAAAAACACAAACCAAAACGCTAATATTGGGACCGATATGGAATGTCTTTTTGTTTGGCGACAGAAAACCATTCTGATAAAGGCCTTCTCCACATTGGCTGCTTTTCCCGTTCTCTGTCTTTTTCATTCTGGGTTAGCATTGGTGAGATACTGGGCACATATCTCGTCGTATTTCTGAGCCAAAGATAGATCGTTTCGTTTCCGTTTACTTGCCATGTTGACATTGTGAAAAAAAAATTCTTGTCAATTTATAGCCAAAAACATTGGTTAGACAGATGTACGAGCCTGATTAATTCCAATTGCCAAGAAAATCCCTACAACTTACCTTTTGTCGGCATTTAACAATTTAAACAGTAATCACCATAAATCGGTCCCCCCAAATGGGGCCTCACATTGTGAGCTGCAGAGGAAAAAAAATCACGTGATCAAAATGATCCCGCTAAAAAAGAACCACTAGTAGCAAACGGCTTTTGTTTGTTACTGTCACCGACAATTCATAGAGGAAAAATATCTTACAAGTGTTTATTTATGGATTAAACATACTGCTTCAAAAGTGGGCCGACATGAGATTAAGGGATGCCTGCTTACGAAACGCACATCGCCGCCAACAAGGTGGGAATGACACTACTTTGATCCTTGATTGTCCTGCATTGTCTCGGCCATTGGGTCCCATTTGAGATGAATCTCAGAGTTCATGGATAATTACGATGTAATTAGTAAATGTATTGATTAATAATTAGTCATCCGAAATAATTTAAGAAAACAAGAAAACAAGTTTGTTGTAAGTCTTTTCTCTTTTTTTAACAATGAAATTAAATAAAATTGAAAGTATTCATTTCTGCATGTACGATAGTATGGTATTACGTACGATCATAAATTTTACAAAAACACATCAAGTAACACAAACTTTCCTATGTTTTACATGCAATTGCCATTCGGCAAGGATCATTTTATATTGAAATATCCGAAAAAACGTTTAAAAAAACACATCCAATTAACCGTTGGATTTTGTATTGTCATAATGGCAAATGGTTCCGTGCAGGACAAACATATTCAAATATCCGAAATATACAATAATCCGACATCCAATTAAGTGGATTTGACTGTACATAGCCTGCATCTTTTTCAACTTTCAAACTGATGTTACGGAAATATCCGATGTTGACCGAATGCTTAGGTCGAACTACCCGATGGGTCGAACTCTTTCTCGAGCACCGAGGGTGTTCAAGCCAACGGGATTCAACTGTGTGTGATATATATATATATATATATATATATATATATAGATATATATACAGTCAAACCTGCCTTCGCGGCCACCTCCATATGGCGGCCACCTGTCCATGGCGGCCACCCTGAGGTCCCCCCCAATGAATTTTACTATATATTTTACCTCTATATGGCAACCACCTGCTCAACGCGGCCAGCGGCCACACTTTTGTCATAAAAAAGCGAAAATGAACCTGCTATCGCGGCCACAATTGTCGGCAATCGTAAAAAAGAACGTAAGATGTTTTTGTTGATATAACCAATTGGCTTGATAAACAGCGGTCCTTTAAAGGTCGTCGGTCGCTTAGCTGTGTTCGTTGATTAACAAGTGTTTTTAATCTGGATTAACGGTGCGATGTACTAGTCATCGGCGGTGGTCATTAAACGCAGTTGATAAGAGGGTATTTAGCCTAAAACAACTTGAGTTAAACGTGTCAACTCTAGAAGGAATTAAATACTGCTGCAGTTTATTTCTGATATTTATTTTCAAAATGCCACCTAAATAGTTCTATTGCAACATACGTGTAATTGTTTTTAAAAATTCGGACTTATATATGACCTGCATACGGCAGCCACCTCTCTATGGCGGCCACTTTTGTCATGTCCCACGAATGGCCGCCATAGACAGGTTCGACTGTATATATTTATCATAAAACAGGTAGGGTATCCAATATATATATATAAAAAAGTACATGTACAGTATGTGATATTTTTCAGGTCACCCTTAGGTCATGCAGGACAACATGACTCGTTTCATCAAGTGGTGCTAATTGAACAGCCATAAAATCCAACCAGGACCCAAACACCAGTGGATATAACTCGTATTGCCAAGCATCAATAATTTAATTGGCTTCAAAGTAATATATAGAGGATATTATACACGATTCATAGCCATAAAATTCAAACACTTTCAAAGACTTTTATACCTACCATTTTCAAAGACTTCAAAGACTTTTACACAGCAGTCAAAAGACAATAGAATGTGATAAAAATACCAAATCAGTTTGTTTACATTGCTGTCTATAGCAAGAAATTGGACTTTTTTACATGCAACATGACAGGTTAAACTTTGTAACTGGAAAATATCAAGTGCATGCAGCTATAAAAGTATTGTGTTATGATGTAGCTACGCCAGCAGAAAGAAGGTCAGAGTACTGATGTTGATGGAGAAAAATGAACAACAAAATAAAAGAATGAACCCAATACGAGAATTTAAAGACTTTTAAAGAATTTTATTACAATTCAAAGACTTTCAAAGACCTAAAACAATTCAGACTTTCAAGGAATTTAAAGACCGCTTCATATGAGTGTTAATGACGGATGATGTTTACGAATTGACTGCCTAAATTATCATTTTTTTCAATCAAGAGCGAGGGGAATACGATATTTTAGGCATGAGTGTCATAAAACATTGTCAGTCATGGTCACGAATGTAATATTCCATTATTACCGTAAAAATATTCTGCTAAATTAGTAAATATACAGTCAAAGTTTACAAACTACCAAACTTTCTTTGCCAGTGAAGTAATTTGTATTTATTGTAGACGTCCTGAAAACTTGATCATAAGTCAACCTATTCTAAAGTGACGTCATATTGATAACAAGAATTATGGGAGTACTGCTAAAGCAATACAGGTCCCCTACCGGACCCAACAATTTTTAGCATCTCCTAAATTCAAGGGCCATAACTCTGAAAAGTGGGTAAATCACCATGAAACTTCAACTTGATCTGTAAAGCTATATACAAATGATAAAGCTATATATAAAATTTCATCGATATATCTTCAGGCATTGCAAAAATCCTGAAAACAAATTTTCACATCTCCTAAGTTCAAGGGCCATAACTGCGTCAAAAATGGGTAAATTGCCATGAACATCAAACTTGATCTGTAACAGTACGTGATAAACCTATACACCAAATTTCAACTCAATATATAAAGGTCTTCTGAAAAAAAGTCCGGAAAACATATCTGGGACAGACGGACAGACAGACGGACAGACAGACGGAACGAGATGAAACCTATAGTCCCCTCCGGTTGGACCTGTAGGGGACTAATAACATCCTTATAATATAATCTCAAGTTTAAATTGTCTTTTTGATAAATTTTACATTTAAATAGCTGTAATTTCAGTCAGCCATTACTCGATACTCAAATGACGTACATGTATGCATACGTAAATGATGTAATTTTAAATACATGCATGTAGCCTCAGTTAAGACTGTGGAATGTCATATCAGCCAATCAAAAACAGGTGTACTTTTATTACAGCCAATCATTAAACAATAAGCTAAGATGACATATGATTATATGATGATATACGAGGGAAACTGTACGATAAATATGAACCTCGTGATGTTGTTCCTCGCACATGTAGGTAACAAATAAGACAGAACTTCACATACGTTGTTTTCGCTTCCTATTTATTGCACAAGTTTATTTTGCGCAAGGATATATATACCATGAGACCACGTAGCAGTCGAGTGGTATGTTCTTGCACATGTACTGCACTAATAAGACTGCATGGATGACGTCTGCAATATGTCCATCGATTGGTGTTTTTCCCTTGACAAAACATTAGATTAACAAAAGAAAAACACAATAGCACAACTTCTTGATAACTGTCTTGCTCACCCATGCGTGAAACAGAAATGTCTGCAGTAATATTTATTATTAATAGCTCGATACAGTTAATGAATTTGCCGAATTCAAAATCCCATTTTGTTAGTTTACAAAATAATTTGTATTTTGTTTTATTTTTCTCCACAAAATACATATATTTAATTATCTCGAATGTAACAATATCTCATTTTTTATTTCAACTTATTTTCATGCTTATATCCAATTAAGGTTCAAGCACGCTGTCCTGAGCACACACTTTAGCTATCTGAGCTTTCTGTCCAGGACAGTGGGTTAGTTGTTAGTTGTTAGTGGTTAGTGTGAGAGAAGAGGGTGTAGTGGTCTTACACCTATCCATTGAGTTGGTATATGGTGTATACTACCAAATTAAATCCCATAGATGACAATAGTAACATATGTGGCTAAAACTCCTACCTGCAACATATTAATCGACATAAACACAACGGATATAAATACTACCACCCCTCACCCTTAAAGTGAATCAGAAAACATTGGGGGTCAAGCTGATCATTTCTGGGATAGCAGGTAGCGTCTATGACTACCATAGTTCCGCACCAAACTAGAGTACTTTTTCTTTTACAGGTACCCCATACATGTTTCAAGCACAAGGCTACTTGACACAGTGGTACTAGATGAAATAAAATTGCATATTTTTTTTACCCAGAGCAAACTATTTTGTTTGACAACCAACACATGCACTCACATTTATCACCAATCACAGGACTTGTGGTGTTCACTTCTCTATCAAAAGTTGGGTGCACCTCGAACTTTGACCCAGCCGGAAGTTATTTGGTTTAGTACTACCTAAAAGTCGCTCTGGGAGGGAGCCAGTACCAGGCTGCGAACCCAGTACCTACCAGCCCTATAAATGTCCGATGGCCAAACCACGACATCACTGAGGCCGATAATAACATCTCAAACTTACAGGCTGGCACCAGCAACTATGAGATATAGTGTTTCAGGGATTCATGTAGATGTTTTGAGGGTCCGAACATATAGGGCCCTTTCCGAAAGAAAGTGGCACTGAAAATTCCCTATTTCTGTTCTAAAATTTCCCTATAAAATTATATACAGGGCTTCTAGAATTTTTTATAAAATTCACTAGCCATGGGATCAGTGATTTTAAAACTTTACTTGCCATGATTAAAAATCACTAGCCCTACCTTACTTTTAAGTTAATACAATTTTACTAAATAATCGTAATAATTGGATATGTCACAACGAGACACAGATAAAGCTTAAAAACACTGACATTTGGTGATGGGGATGGAAGCAGGATATTCGTATTTACAAAGTAGACTAAACTGCATCATTTAACCAAAAAATTCACTAGCCATCAGACATGGCAATAGTAGCTATTTACTAGCCCACAATTGAATATAACTAGCCATGGGAGTGGGGCTACCACAATCTAGAAGTCCTGATATATATATATATATATAAATAATAAATATATATATTGCACTTTTGTCCTACGCTATTACTCCGAGTTTCACGCCCTTCGACGATCTTCAGATAGCTGACACTGGTGAAAAGATTGCAGGGTTTTTATTTTTGTGTAGTGCGGTTGCGTGGTTTGAGCTTACTGGTGTGACGGCATTTTGAGATGAGCTCAGTCCTTTTGTTGAGATTGTTTTTGTCTTTTGTTTGTAGGATGGCGAGCTTTTCCTCAATGCACAGGTTATATTGGCCGGAGTTTCGTTTGTACGTGTTCGACTGTTTGATAATTTGCCAGCTTATTTCATAATTTGTTCGCTGTTTTTTTAGTTCCCAGACATGTTTAGATAGCTCGGTTTCTTTCGAGTATTTTTTGTGTTTGAATGATTTCGTGTGATTGTTGTATCGTTGTTTGAAATTACCGCCAGATAGACTGATGTATGTTTTTGACGTTGCGCCAGTTGTTACGCTTGCTTTGTATACTATCGAACTTGCTTGGCATTGTCCGTTGAGTAGGCAGTTTTCTTTATTTCTGCACACACAGTCAAATCCGCTTAATTGCATAGACCTGGTGCGTGTAAACTTTATGCCAATAACCGGTATAACCGATTATCCGACAGAGCCACTTCCAGATTATAACCAACGGTAAACTTTACAAATGCCTTGTGGACAGTCTATCTTACTCTTAACTGCAGAACATTGTCTGAATGCCGATACATGTATGCGTTTCATTTGTTTATACATGTATTTTAAAATAAAAATGATGTTTATTTCTTTCATGGGGCAAGCCACTTGCTATCACATAGACTGACTGTAAACTGTTGAGTGGCTGTAACAATGAATTAACTGACAACTAGTAATACACTGAGAAGGCGTGAACAATTGGATTAGTTCATAGTTGTGAACGTTTTACCTCAGACATGGCAAGTGTCTCTCTGTTGAAAACAATGCCATTGATGCGGTTAGTTGCAGTTTTTATAAGTTTTTTAAATTATTGTTTTAACATAAATAAATAGCAGTGATAATTAATGTCAACTTAAAATACAGTGGTTCAAATGTGGCATACAAAAAACAGTAAAAACTAATCCTATTTAATTATCTTTATTAAATTTATTCTAGGACACAACTGCCATGGCCAAGTCTATCTTTCAGTGTTATCAAAGGCTTTAAGCTAACGCATGTGCACGTAAAAATAACAAAGGACTATTCCACTACCGCAGGGAAGTTTCTGTTTTCTGTCAATGGAGTTCCATTGTCAGTATTGTTTTTAGTAATTTTGTAACAAAGGACAAATTGCATCTGAAATCCTGAAATGATGCAATAATGGTCCCAGGATTACTGCAATAAGCACTTTAACACATTGCTATAAGCACTATACGATGAGTTGTTGCGCAAGATGTCAACATTGTACAACGGCTCTTACTTCAATCTTTTAATATTAGTTTTTAATCAACATAGAACATTCTGCTTTATTCTCTGTGCAATTAGGCCTACAATTGTTTCTGGTAAAATATTAAAGGTTTGTGGAACATTATATGATGGAATTTTCTAGATTGTTTTGGTTTTCGTATGCAATTAACCAATGTTTGTCTTTATAAAGCTATTCAAATATGCGACATAATTTGTATTGATTTAATGCTATTTGGTTCTGTGCAGCCAAATTATATGCAAATAACCGATTTATGCTATAAACCGATATGCAATAAAGTGGATTCGCCTGTATATATATATATATTTAATTACTTCTACAGGTTTTAATAAATTAATATATTTCATTTCATTTCCACTTATTTTCGTGCTTATATCCAATTAAGGTTCAAACACGCAGTTCTGGGCACACACAAACCTCAGCTATCTGGGCTGTCTGTCCAGGACAGTGAGTTAGTTGTTAGTGGTTAGTTTAACAGTGGTGTACTGCATTATTCAGTGGATTGTATTAAAACATATACCCCAAGTATGATTTACTTGCTTTATTTTTTGGAATCCCATCAGACATGGGACCATGGCAAAATACCCTGAATAAATCCTTGAGTTTACTGTATGTATCAACGGCTGTACTCATGTACATAAAATAACAGAGGGAAGGAAATGTTTTATTTAATGACACACTCAACACATTTTATTTACAGTTATATGGCATCAGGCATATGGTTAAGGACCACATAGATATTGATGGAGGAAACCCGCTGTTGCCACTTCATACTCTTTTTGATTAGCAGCAAGGGATCTTTTATATGCACTATCCCACAGACAGGATAGTACATACCACGGCCTTTGTTACACCAGTTATTGAGCACTGGCTGGAACGAGAAATAGCCCAATGGGTCCACCGACGGGGATCGATCCTAGACCGACCGCACATCAAGCGAGCACTTTACCACTGGGCTACGTCCCACCCCCTAAAATAAGAGAGAACATTTTGTTTTCAAAATCTTGTTTAGGGACATTTCTAGTCAACTGAAAATTGATTACCAACTACTATTTAATGTTTTAAAATTGTGTAGCGATCTCTGAAACGTGTGTAGCAAAATGCGACATGATACTGAACAAAATGTTCCAGGAATAGTGTTTCTGCCAGAAAGAAATTTTTGGGTATGACACTATTTGAAATTGAATGCAACTACAGTCAAGGGGAGGCGGGGGGGCGGCACTGGCTGGAGCGAGAAATAGCCCAATGAGCCCACTGATGAAGATCGATCCCAAACCGACCATGCATCAAGCAAGCACTTTACCACGTCTTCCCCCCCCCCCCCCCCCCCCCCCCAGTGTTAAGAAAAACATACAGTAATAATAAGAGTAATTAATTTTGTCAAAAGGTTAACTTTAAAAAAAAAAATTAAAATATGCCAAAACTTTGGGTATGGTGCCACCTGTTTTACCCTCTGGCAGAAACATCAAAACATTCAACAAATAATATTTAATTTATTTAGATGTACTCACATTTCCTGCAGCCATCTTGGATGTGCCGGGTCCTGAAAGGAAGCAGAGCAGAGAAATGATATACACATGTGCTATCTGCCATCTGGGTATCATTGTTTGTTGATGTCTCACTTTGTATGGCCTGTATGTATTGTTCTTTAAGTCCACTGAGTAGGCCTATAATAATTTATATACAACACAGGTGCAATAACTCTTTACCCATTGTGCCAATGAAAAATTAGATTCATGACACAATTAAATTAAAAAATAATGTATATACAACAGGGCACGACCTCTTCACGATTCTGTCTTGATCAATTGCACAGATTCTGTTTATGAGTTATGAAACAAATGAAACTCTCCATAATTTTTGCCATGACAAATTGTACAGATCCAGAATAAATGTTGTTGCTTTTTATACAAAAGACAGTTCTTCACAGTTTTTAATCACATCGAACTGAACATTAGGAAAACACTCTCCACAATTTCTGTCATATGACAAACAACACAGATCTAGAATTAAAAAAAAAAGAGAAACAGTTTTTTCACAGTTTTTTCCACATTGAGATTTGTACAGAGTATGCATACACCAAATCTTTAAAGTTGACATACAAGAGTCTAGACAGGTAATGTCTACACATTATATAGTGGAAGATAAGAAAGAAAAAAATGACCTCAAAACAACTGGTCATGAAAACTGCAGCTTACAATTTCAGTTGGATAAATAAAGTTAAGTAGGTGTTAATTTCATTAGATCTACATGTACACACAGCTCAGTCAGTCAATCAGCAGATCCATCTTCATATGCATGTCAATTTCCTCGTCGTCATAAAGAAATCTTCCTTTATTATAATGTACACAGTAATTAAAACATGTCGCACACCGATTCCAGGAATAGAATTTGTAATATTGTTGAATTTGGTAACAGTATATTATTCCACAAAAATGTCCGACTCAAAGAGCAGAAGTGAAGACACGTGTAACGGCCAAGGCACATTAATCCATATATTCAGTTGTGATGTGCAAGTATTTGGTGTTAAGTAGTCATTTAGCCATGTACATGTACTGGCATGCATCGCACCAGAATAGTCTAGAGGTAGATGCAATTTGCAGAGGCATTTAACCCCAGTTGGATGAAATTTAATGCTTATTTTGTGTTTGATGACAGCATTAGAGCACATTGATTTATGAATCACCAACTATTAGGTGAATAATTGTGCATGTTATAAAATGTTAAACACAACACAACACAGTAAACTGTTTGCAAACTATTCAGTTCAAATTCTTCTGCATGTAAAAATTTAAAAGTTTGTTTTGTTTAATGACACCACGAGAGCACATTGATTTATTAATCACCAATTATTGGACGAATAATTGTGCATGTTATAAAATGTTAAACACAACACAGTAAACTTTTTGCAAACTGTTCAGTTCAAATTCTTCTGCATGCAAAAGTTAAAAGTTTGTTTTGTTTTACGACATCATTAGTGTTCTACATGCGTGTCATCTATTACTAAAAATCTAATGAATTGTGGATCTCCTTGAATAAACAATAGTTCTTTTGCACAATTTGTTCACCAACAGGTACCTTTCTAAAACAATTAAAATTCAGGTTCATAGACATAAACATAACAAGAACATTTTGATAAACTTCAAAATTATTTTCTTCATTTCTTCAATTTCTGTCACCATTTTCTATTACAATGGTTCTTGATAGGTCTTTTTAAAATATAATCAAGTCCTTTGCAAAGTTTTATCACAAACATGCAAGTACCAGCCTAAAACATGTAAAATCCACTTTCATATAAACACTGCAAACATATGTTTTGACGAACTTGCAAATTATTCTCTTCAACATCTTTCATGATCATTTTCCAATAGACGGGTTCTTCTCAATTATAATCAAATCCTTTGAAAAGTTTTGCCTTGAACACATACGTACCATTCGAGTACGTGTTCCATGATGCAATCTACTTGCCACAGTTATATGTATATAAACACACTTTCATTCCCTGAATAGCTGTACTTGAATAATATTCATGTATTACATGTACACTGTCGGTTGACAAAACATTTCTGTATTCACTGGAAACTTCTCTTCTCTAAGACTACCTAACACAGATGACACACCCTAAGCATCTCGTACAACAACCACCTATTTACAAAGGACACTTTACCTAAGTACATGTACTTTCCATACGGAACAGCGTGGACAGCTTGTTTCACCTCTATACCTGTATATAAAGACCATATTTAGCAGGTCTCTGTGGTGGAACATCAAGTCAGAATCCACCATTCATAAATGAATGGTAATTATATAATGTTGTAAATGCTGAGTTAAGAAAAACAGAAATTCTGCTGATGTTAGAGCCAACTGCTGATTACAGCAGTACAGAAAGTCACCAATCTTTTGCTATCAATTTAAGCAGGTGAGAAGCACATATTATTTACACACAGATTCATTAATATTCCATTTATTTCCCTGTGTTTGAACAGATGTAGAGTATTGCACAAATCACTTAATACCAGAATGTGTATGCACTCACAATGTGTATTCACAATCAGAATTTATTTCCACTAACATGCAGCGAATGGCTATATATACATGTGCAAACACCAAGCATGTACAGTGAATGAAGCATACGAAGGTAATTGTATTCACAAAAATCATTCATGGTGTATATATAGGCCAACTGTTTCTACATGTATACAAATACATTTCCACAGTTTCTAAACAAAGGTTGTTTTGTTTAACGACACCACTAGAGCACATTGATTTATTAATCATCGGCTATTGGATGTCACTTGTAGTTTCTAAGCAAGGCAAAATATATACACTCAATACTATATAAATTATATATGCACACAATGCTATAATATCCTTTGGTCCACTGTGGCTACAAACGCTTCAGAGTCTTTCACAGATATATTAAGTCAAACACAAGAGTCCTGCAATGTGGTGTTTCACATGAAATGTTTTCTACACTAAAATTCCACGAAGAGAAATAACATCATCCAGTGATATGTTTAGTAAAGCCAGTATAAACAAGGTCCAAGTTTTATCTATACACATGTACAAATGTCCACAACATGTATATACGGCCAGAGCAACAACAATTATTCACAAATCTGCATATTCATCAATTTTCCAAGCTCCAGGCTACATGCACATGTATATACACATATATACACATATATCAGTTATCAACACATATATATATTGCTCGCACAGTAATGATCCATGTCAAATTTGCATATTCATCATTTCATGAACCATCCATCACGGTTTTATATATAGGCCACGCCCACTACATCTTGTCCATATATTGCTGATGGTATACACCAGGCAATTAACAAGTTATTCTGTGGTGCATGTCTGATGCATACGGGATATATTATACTGGAATTCTGCAGGAGGTATTGCATGACTGCCAGATATAACCTACAGCCATGCAGCTTCGCGTGTGTATGTGTGTGTGTATGTGTGCGAGTTGGAGAAATAACCGATACAACAGAGCTAGGTTTCACTCTCCTGTGCAACGACCCATTGTTCAATTATACAGAGTAATTGAAAACAAATTATCTGTACCGACCATTAAAATCGAGTGGCTTTCGGCTTCTTTTCACTTTTTTTCTCCATTTGATTACAATCTTGAACTGTGATATCTGGTGTAGCTACAACCATGTATGCTGCATGTATGACTTGGATACCCAATGAGGGCCATTCCACAAATGATTTACAGAAATGGGGGTGGAGGTAAGGTTCTGCCCGTGAGGGTGGGATTACAATGTAATGAGTAGCTTTTCTTTTCAACACTAATATAAAGTGAAATTTAGTTTTGTTTAACGACACCACTAGAGCATATTGATTTATTAATCATCGGCAATTGGATGTCAAACATTTGGTAATTCTGACACACAGACATATAGAGAGGAAACCTGCTACATTTTTCCATTAGTAGAAAGGGATCTTTTATGTGCACCATCCCACACAGGATAGCACATACCATGACACTAATATTACCCATAGATTATTTATATGAATGAATGAATGAATAAATGAATTAATTAATTTATTTATTAATTAACAGAAGAATTAATTACCTAATTAAAAAAAAAAATGTACAATAATAAATAAATAAATGAATTAAAAGAATTAATGAACAGAAGAATGAATAAACAAAAATAAATGAATTATAAATTTATTTTAAATTTTAAAAATCCATTTCACTCCCAATTAGGCCAACCCACCATTTTAATCAGTCAATATAATTGGTACTTCAATGGTTTATATATTATACAAAATTAATCATTTCTTTGCATTATACTGCAAAAGAGAAGAAGAATAAATAAAGAATAAACGATTGCCGAGTTGAGATGACTTTTGCATGTCGGCCTGGTTATAGACAAAAGAGCTTAGCGGAAATCCATTTAACTCATATTTGCATTCAAAACCAGTTCCTGCGTACAAAGACAATATGTCAAAACTAATTTCACAAACTGTAACCCCAGTGATTTCTGGTACTCATCTGCATGTAAGCCGAGTCTAGCAGTGAAACTTAAACTACGTTATCTCTCTGTGGCCAATATCAAGTGTCGCAGACATTATTATAATGACCATTCAGCTTACAGACCTATATATATATATATGCTCTTCAAAAGAAGAAACGCAAAACCACATTGTCGTAACATTTGGAGAATTGATTTAATTATTGAATTGTGAGTCCGATAATTACCAAATGTTGCAGGATTGTTCACAATTCACTCTAGTCCATTGTGAGTAAGTGATAGGACACACCACCAAGGTCAAGGTCATCTGGAGTCAATACCGGGTGTGGCCTCCGCGTGTGTTGACAACTGCCTGGCACCGCCTGCCCATTGAAGCAACCAGAGTACGGATGACGTCCCGGGGGATGGTGGCCCACTCGGCCTGCAAGGCTGCTGCCAGCTCGGGCAGGGTCTGGGGCTGTGGTTGTCGCTGTCGGAGGCGTCGGTCCAACTCGTCCCATAGATGCTCAATTGGGTTCAAATCCGGTGATATCGATGGCCAAGGAAGGACATTAATGTTGTTGTTCTGTAGGAAAGCCGTTGTGAGACGTGCTGTGTGAGGCCTGGCGTTGTCATGTTGGAACACTGCGTTGGCGTTGGCCATAACTGGAACGATGTGTGGCCGGAGGATCTGGTCAATGTAGCCCTGTGCATTCAGGTTGCCCTGCACGTGGACCAGGTCAGTTCTGCCAGTGTGTGAGATGGCTGCCCACACCATGACACTACCCCCGCCGAATCTGTCCACTTCCTGCACGCAGTTTGCCGCATAACGTTCACCACGACGCCTATACACGCGACATCTTCCATCATGACGTCGGAGCAGAAATCGGGACTCGTCACTGAACCACACCTGTCTGCATCGCAGTTGAGGCCATTGTCGATGAATCTGGCACCACTGCAGTCGGAGTCGACGGTGTTGTGGTGTTAAGATGACACCTCGAACTGGACGTCTGGCACGAATTCCTACCTCACGTAGGCGGTTCCGTACGGTCTGGTCGGATATCCTGCGCAAACCTGGTATTGCTGCGGCTGTGGAGGTGGCAGTAGTCAATTGTTCCCGAAGGTGGCGTACCCGGATGTAGCGGTCCTGCCCAGGGGTAGTGACCCGTGGTCGACCGGATCTAGGGAGGTCACGTGTTGATCCATGTTGCTGGTAACGGTCCCACAGTCTGGAGATGGTGCTTGGGGACACATGGAATGCCCTGGCAACGGCCGTTCTGGATTCGCCTGCGTCTAGTCGGCCGATGGCATTGTTTCTCTGCGGTTCACTGAGACGTGGCATGTCCTGGATTGTCAACTGTCGGCCAGATACAGAGGCCAGGCAAGCGAACACCCTGCACTTTTATACTGTCGGTGTTCATGTTGCACGTGCAGACAACACACGTGCAGTGGTGACATGGTTTGCACGTGGCTGCGTTTTTGCGAATATTCACATTTTGGAACTTTATTGTACAGTAGCTGCGTTTTATCGAATGTAACCGTGGGAATGTGTTTGGGACATGCAATGACCTTATATTCACAAAGCATGAACCGGTAGGAAACATAAAATCGGAGTTATAACCCATTTGTACCCTTTTGCGTTTCTTTTTTTGAAGAGTATATATACTCTTCAAAAAATGTAGTGAAATCTGAAATATTAATGTTAATATCAACTATTAGACAAAACATACGTTTTGACCACAGACATCCTAGTAAAGAATGTTCAGGTCTGTTTATCAAGACACCGAAACATGCATGCAACAAACAAACAAACAACACATGCATCACACAGTTGCCCCGTACACGTGCATGGTGTGTCATTCTCGATTTTGACAATTTCCAGGAAGGTCCATTAATCACCGTGGAACATTATTTCTGTCAACCTTTTTCATTCTGTTGATCATACAGTTGTTATTGTTTGGCTTTTAGTCATTTTTATTGTTTGAATTTGCAATTTACTGATAAAAAAATGTCAGCTTTCAAATTTCACTTCTGACCCCAATCATCCTTCAAGATCTTTGGTGGTCATAAAACCTCCTGTAATACTGAACTACCAGTTTGCCCAATTAATTCACTATTATCATATAACCATTCCCCACAGCTAATATACCTTACAAATTTGGCAATTGTAAATTCCCCTACTTTTTTTGAAGAGTATGTACATGTATCTAGATGTATATTATGTACCAGAATTTGTATACGCATACATAAACTTGTACTTGCTAGGTCTGGTTTTTCATATCCAGTATTTCATAGGGTTTATTAAAGCCACATGTCACCGAGTTAATTTTACAGTACTGATAATAGGCAGTACAAAAAGGTTTGCTTTGTTTAAAGGTGCAGACCCCAGTTTTAAGGCATAAAAAATGGACACTAAGTTTAGTTAATTTACAAACCTGTAATTCATTTGAATAAAGTTACAATAGAGTGAAAGAAGAGTCTGTGACGTTAAAACAGGAACTATCCTTAAACATAGACTAGAACTTGAATCAATAAACCGCTACTTCTCAGATGCACATGCATTTTTAAAAATATGAAAAATGCTAATTTTTTTGGTATTAGAAACACCAGGATGACCAGAAACCCTTTGCTTCTGCAGAAATGGATAATCTAAAGAATAAAATATAAGTAATGTTTTATTTCAGTTATCATAAATGGCTCTAATAGTGAAAAATATGCTGTAGTGTTTAAAAACTAGGGTCTGTCCCTTTAACAACACTACAAAAGCATGTTGATTTATTCATTGGATATCAAACATTTTGTAAATTTTGACACATTGTCTTAGAAAAAACCCACTAAATGTTTCCATTCGTAACAAGAGATCTGTGATATGCACTTTCAAACAGGACAGCACATACCAGTTTTTTATATACCAGTTGTGGAGCACTGGCTGTTACAATTGTTTGTTGTTCTGTTTTTGTTAGGGTTTTTTTGCCAGAGGGTAAAACGGGTATGGCGCCATACCCAAAATTGTTTGCAGATTATTATTTTTTTAAAGTTAATCTTTGGACAAAATTAATTACTCTTATCATTAATGTATGATTTTCTTAATCCTAACCCTGAATGTATCCCATTTGACTGTGGCTGCATTCAATTTCATAGCGCCATAGCCCAAAATTTCTTTCTGGCAGAAACACTGGCATGGGATCTTTTATATACACCATCGAACAGACAGGACAGCATATACCAGTCGTTGATTATAATATACCAGTCGTAGTGCACTGGCTGGAATGAGAAATATCCCAATGAGCCCACCGACAGGGATCGATCCCAGACCCGACCACGTATCAAGCGAGCGCTTTACCATTTAGTTACATGTATGTTCTGCCCCAGTGTTGCAGTATGAAGACACACGGCAGACAACACCGATATAGATATCCTGAACAGGTACAGGTAGTACACGTCAGCTGGTATACATGTATCGTAAGTGTCACAGGTCAGATATCTAGACTATCTAATCAGTGAATAGTTTATATATACATATATGTATATTAAAGATCATAGTACGATTATATCTGTAGTTCATATGAGGTATATAACTGTGTAGTTCACATGAGGTATATAACTGTTTACACTTTTAATACTGGGCTACACCCCAACCTTTTAAATCGCAAACATGAAGTAAATTCTCTACAACTTGGTTAACACTGCTTGGAACAAGAAACAGTCCAATGGGCTCACCGACGGGGATTGATCCTAGGCTGACACCACATCAAAAGCAAGCGCTTTACCACTGGTAGAGACTTGCCTTATAGGTACAGCATTTGTTTGAGCGGTGAATTGAAGGATCAATAACCTAGGAAAGTACATATAAAATATCCCTTGCTGTTTTTTCATATGCAGTAACCAATGATTCATTAACCCCTGCAGCTCGCCACAGCAATCAGCAATGCCGTGGAGTTTTTAATTCACAACGGCACTTTTTTTGCCTTGGACTATATTCAATTTTTTTTTTCAATGGCATATTTTTTTGCTGTGGACATTTTCTTAATTGCAAGAGGTTGATTCATTAATCAATGTGCTCTAGTCGTGTCATTAAATAAAATTACCTAAATTAAAAAAATAAATTAAAAATTAAACAAAACAAAAAAATTACCTAAAGTGGTAGATGGGGTCGAGGTTGCTATAGCGACACATTCCCCATGTTCATCGGTTTGGAATCCTTCCATGCAGAGACACAAGCCCACCCTGGATTTGGAGTCGGGTCTGAGAACACATTCCTCGTTCGGACCACAGTCTGTGACGATTCCATATTCACAAGTCTTCTCGGCTTTTACCGGGGGCTGTACGTATTCTGTAACACAAGCAAATGAAAATAGCATGACACAATGAAACAATGCGATTCATGAGAAAAGGTTGCGGGATATAACCCAGTGGTAATAGACAGGATAGCACATACCACGGCCTTTGATATACCAGTCATGGTGCACTGGCTGGAACAAGAAATAGCCCAATGGGCCCACCGACAGGAATCGATCCCAGACTGACTGCGCATCGAGCGAGCGCTTTACCACTGGGCTATGTCCCGTCCTTCAGGTATATATGATGTCAGAAATATGGTTACGGACCACACAGATATAGAGAGAAGAAACCCACTGTCGCCACTTCATGGGCTACTTTTTTCGATTAGCAGCAAGGGATCTTTTATATGCACCATCCCACAGACAAGATAGTACATACCACGGCCTTTGTTACACCAGTTGTGGAACACTGGCTGGAACAAGAAATAGCCCAATGGGGCCACCGACAGGGATCGATCCTAAACTGACTGTGCATCAAGCAAGCGCTTTACCACTGGGCTATGTCCCGCCCCATGAAAATAGCATGACACAATGAAACAATGTAATTTGTGAGAGAAGGTTACGGGACTTAGCCCAGTGGTAAAGCTCTCGCTTGATGCGCGGTCGGTTTGGGACCAATCCCCATCAGTGGGCCCATTGGGCTATTTTTCGTTCCAGCCAGTGCACCGCGACTGGTATATCAAAGGCTGTGGTATATGCTATCCTGTCTGTGGGATGATGCATATAAAAAGATCCCTTGCTACTAATGAAAACAATGTAGTGGGTTTCCTCTCTGGGACTGTATGTCAAAATTACCGTATGTTTGACATCCAATAGCCAATGATTAATAAATCAATGTGCTCTAGTGGTATCGTTAAACAAAAGAAACAAACTTCTTCCAATGTGCTCTAGTGGTGTCATTAAACAAAACTAACTTTTGTCAAAATGTTCTTTACACTCTGCTATGTACAGAACTATGATTTAGACCATGTTAAATTGAGTAAGACTGTATTAATAAAGAAGGGGAAGATTTGTAGGTTTCAGGTTAACAATACACATGTATATATACAGTGAAACCTGTCTAGACCGGATCATACAGGGGACCTATAATATTTATTCAATTTAGACAGGATCCGATGTTTACAGGGGATGAAATTTTAGAATTTAGAAAATTCAGGACCATGAAACTTGGTCGCAGGGCTCGAACTTAACGGCGGCACCGATGGCAATTGCCCTCGTTGAGATATAAATTGCCATAGGTAGAGAGCATCACCGATGGCACTTTTGTGCCGTTGGTAAAACTTCTCAACAATGGCGAAATGTATACACCTGGTGTACATTATCTGCCAATATTTAACATTTGCACATTTAAAAGATGTCTACATATAACAAGATAGCCTTTCAGTCAGGTTTATTTGTTGCAAGTATCACTTTTTTTTTTAATTTGCCACAGGAAGGCTCAAAATTGCCGTCAGTGGACTGTTTCACCCATTGCAATTCTTTTAAACATTGCCGTGGGAGACAAATACTTAAGTTTGAGCCCTGTGGTCGGTTTTGACAGGATTCCAGTTTGTTCAGGATCCAGTCAAAACTGGTTTCACTGTATAAAGTCTTTACGACTATGTATATCATTATTTACCCTATAACTTTCCCATGATATCCATGTCATAAACCCATGTGATAATTTTAGTGTATTAACCCAGGTTAATAATGGTGTGCAAATCTGCAAGGTCTCTAGGTAATGTGTTGAGCTGTGGATGGGTCATTTGCTTACATGCCAATAAGACTTGTGTATCTGAGCATAACATTTTCAAAGATTTAGTTAAAATGTGTGATGTTAAACTAATTGTAACAATGGCGGTGACTTTAGTACTGTGATTCATTAAAAATTTAATTAAAATGTCATTTTAGAAGTGTTATAGGATAAATAGAATTCGTTACTCATGTTTTTTTAATATGTAAAATATCAACCTTGTCTAGTTAATGGGTATTTGTCTTGACAGAGCCTCGATAAATACCGATTTGGTAACATAGACTCGGCTGATATTTTCCATATTACAAAATACTCGTGACAAATCCTCTCTCTATATATATAGTCAAAAGTGCAGACCTCATAGTGAGCAGATTGAGGGGAGTGATGAATAGCTCCCCTCATTTAAATTATGGGGATGGAGCTACTCATGATATTACTATACAGTCAGTGTTCGAAATAAGTACTTGTCCATTAGTCCCGACAAGTGAAAATCTATTCGGACAAGCAAACTGTTCCTTGGTGGCGGTCTAGTGGACAAATAGAAATTTTCACTGCAATTCTATTTTTAGCAATCAAAAACATCATCCTGGTACTTGAATAAAACAAACCATCTATTTGGACAAGTGAAAATATTGGTGGACAAGTAATTTCTAGATGTATTTGTTTGGTGGACTAGTGAAAAATTATCCTTAATTCTTACACTGACAGTGTATAGAGGAGATGATGTTCAGTTTCATATGCTGGCAATTTCCATTTTTAATTTTGACAAATTCTGTTTTTCACCATTTTTCTGGAATTTCCAAGCAGTAATTTTAGTTTTTTTAAGGAAGGAAGGAAATGTTTTATTTAACAATGCATTCAACACATTTTATTTGCAGTTATATATGGTGTTGGACATATGATTGAGGACCACATAGATATTGAGAGAGGAAACCCACTGTCACCACTTCATGGGCTACGTACTTTTCGATTAGCAGCAAGGAATCTTTTATATGCACCATATACCACAGCACCATCCCACACACAGGATGGCACATTCCACAGCCTTTGATATACCGGTCATTGTGCACTGGCTGGAACAAGAAATAGCCCAATGGATCGATCCCACACTGATTATGCATCAAGGAAGCGCTTTACCACTGGGCTACGTCATCGCCACTTGCTACAAATAGTGCGATATTCTACATAACAGATGTACCTGAAGTTTTATGAATGTAAATTAACTGGTAAGATGGGTGTATGTCATGTGATTCGGTTAAAAAGAAGAAATCGACATACAAACGACCAAAGAGTTTTAAAATAACTGAAGAAATCGACATTATCGGGGACAAATCAATTGTGTAATCAGCAAATACACTAATATGAAATGCATAAAAGAAATAATACCTATATCTTGATTTGAAGTTAAAATCATTTCACTACCTATTCATAAAAACGAGTATGGTACACATTCACATACATGTATTATGTTCCATATCTAGAGTAATCTAGCATACTAGATAAGAACAACCTCCATTCTTTCTAAGTTCTACAGTAAGGGACACCATTATCAGAATACGAAAATGTTGAAAAAAAAAAAAAAATTAAATACTAGCAAATACATTTACATGCCAAAATACTGTAAATGTTTATATCTTTGTTTGAGCATAAAATAAACATTCTGTGTTTAAAAGAAATAATACCCAAAAATTCATTTCTGTATAAATAAGGAATTTCGTTTCCTTTGTGATCATGGAAATCATCCCAGAAAATCATCCCAGAAATTCATCCCTTCTAAAAGTTTGTCCCATATATCTGGCAGGGCCATAGGGTAAAACGAGTATTGCTTAAGCGATTTCAACAAAAACTGAACACTAAAACGAGTATGGCGCCATACCCAGAATTTTTTTGCTGGGGTGTCGTTGAATTTTTTTTTCAGTTGACTTTTTTACAAAAATGGTATCTTTAGCTCTCATCACCTACTAAGGTAGGTAAGACTTTTGATCTTAAAGATCCCTACCCACCAATCTTTAAAATGTAAACCCAAATAGCAAATAATGTTCTCATCAACAGGTTTTTTAAAAATGGGGGAGAATGACTCCCCCATATCCCCGGCTGTTGACTGTGGTAAATGCATTCAATTCCATAGTGCCACCACTGAAAGGAAACCCAAAATTTTATTTATGGTCTGGAGTTATTATAAGTTCTTTTCGATATATGAAGCATAGTACATACCACGAGGGGTATATGGCTTTTTATGTACCCTCTGTGTGTTCTTTTACCCCGAGCCGAAGCCGTTAAACAAATATTTTAGGAGTATGTACTCTGGAGACAAACACCACTTTTAGAAAGGAAAAAGGTTTATTTTACTCAACACATATTTATGGTTTATATGGCGTCGGACATCGGTTAAGGACCACACAGATATTGAGGAAGGGAAAACCAGCGGTCGCCACTTCATCAGTGCTCTTTTAGATACCATACCACAGCAGGATAGGACATACCACAGCCTTTGGTACCCTAATTGTGGAGCACTGATTGGAACGGTATCCCGATATCCCGGGGATACCAGAATTTAATTTTGGATACCAGACTTCAAGAACCCAGTATCCCACCGGTATGCCATATAATACTAAATTCTCAGGTGGGATACCAGATTTTGAAATGTTGGGATTGGGATACTGGCCAAAAATTTTAATCTCGAACACTGTGAAAGTTTCTAGTGTGCCTGAGAAGAAAAGGTTATATGGAGTCGAGTTCTAGTCTGTTTTTAAGGATATTTCACTGTTCAAACGTCACAGACTCTTGTTTCACTCTGTAACTTTATCCAAATGTGTTACAGGGGCCTAATTCACAAAGCTATCTTAGGCTCTGCTAGACAACAAAGCTTCATATTTGCAAGGCTTTCTGCACTGCACTGCGAGATCGCAAAGTTGCGAAAGTTTTGCCCCAGGTTTGTAGATTAACTAAACTTAGTGTCCATTTTCACGTGTTTCTATGCCTTCAATACATTTTCTCCAATACTTCAAATATTTACATACATGTAAATGTAGGTACATGTAAGTTGAGCTTTAAATCGTGCTAATATCATAAGCATACAAATTCGCTTCAGATAAAAACGAGTATGGATTATTCGCAAAACGAATGTGACAGAAATTGTTTTCATCAATATAACTTTTAACACGCACAGAGAATAACAGTAAATTCTCCAACAGCCGTAACAGGTTAATACAGCAGGAAACATTGGCTGTTACCTGGTAATCAATAGCAATGGTAAATACACACGAACAGGTGAATGTTGAAACAGCGTTAGTCATTGGTGGTATGTCCATGACAACCAGAGTTAATTTAATTATTATATGGGAAAGCGGTGGGATTGATATTTCACCTGATTACAATATATCCCCCAGCAATAACTACGTAAATGTATGAAGACTAATGTACACTTCAAAGACATAAATTGGCACTTATTGATTTCAAACCATCATATGGGTAATTTTAGTGTAATTGAAGTCATGCATGCATACTTAAAATACGCACACAAAATAAAAGACAGAAAGAAAAAAAAAAGATTATTTATTAATTGAAAGTACAAAGGTAAAAATCAAAAACTAATTAATTTTAAACAACCATATGGATAATTTTAGTGTAATGTCATGCATACATAAAATCTGCATGAAAATAAACCAGAAAAGAAAAAAGTATTATTTATAAAATAAATTACGACTGTAAAAATCAAAAACATGATAAGTACTGCATAATTAATTGCGTAATTTTAGTGTAATGGATGATGTACTTAAAATTTGCACCAAAATTAAAAATTAACATAGCTTTATTAATTAATACAAAATATGCATGTAAAAATAAAAAAAATGATATTGCACTAATTAATTTCAAACCACCATATGGGTAATTTTAGTGCACATAATGGATGTCAACTTTAAAATTTGCACCAAAAAATATGTTTATTAATTAATTAAAAGTACAAGTCCATTTCCATTTCAACTTATTTTCGTGCTTATATCCAATTAAGGTTCAAGCATGCTGTCCTGGGCACTCAGCTCAGCTATTTGGGCTGTCTGTCCAGGACAGTGGGTTAGTTAATTGTTAGTGGTTAGTGAGAGAAAAGAGGGTGAAATGATCTTACACCTACCCACTGAGTCGTTAAAACACGCTCTGGGTGGGAGCTGGTACTGAGCTGTGAACCCTGTACCTACCAGCCTTAATTTATGTCCGATGGCTTAACCACGACACCACCAATGGCCGGTTATACAAATCAAAAATGCAGCGGGTTTCCTCTCTAAGACCATATGTAAAAATTACCAAATGTTTGACATCCAATAGCCGATGATTAACAGATCAATGTGCTCTAGTGGTGTCATTAAACAAAACACACTTTTCAATGATTTTGAACCATCATATAGGTAATTTTTACAAAATGGATGTCATACTTGAAATTTGAAAACAAAATGTATGTTAATAATTAATTTAATGTACTGATGTACTGATGGTATGGTATCTAAAGATTTTAAACCACCATATGGGTACATAATTTACATCAAATATGCATGTTTCTTTAATACATCAATGTACATATCAAGACAGACAGGCAGACAGGCAGAAAGACAGACACAGACACAGACACAGATACAGACACATACAGACACATACAGACAGACAGACAGACACAGACACAGACACAGACACAGACACACAGACATACACACAGACAGACAGACACACACAGACAGACAGACACAGACAGACAGACAGACAGAGACACATACACAGACACAGACAGACAGACAGACACATACACAGACACAGTCAGACAGACAGTCAGACAGACAGACAGTCAGACAGACAGACAGTCAGACAGACAGTCAGACAGTCAGACAGACAGTCAGACAGTCAGATACAGTCAGACAGACAGACAGTCAGACAGACAGTCAGACAGTCAGAAAGTCAGACAGACAGTCAGACAGACAGACAGACAGACAGACAGACAGACAGACAGACAGACAGACAGACAGACAGACAGACAGTCAGACAGACAGTCAGACAGTCAGACAGACAGTCAGACAGTCAGACAGACAGTCAGACAGACAGTCAGACAGACAGACAGTCAGACAGACAGTCAGACAGACAGTCAGACAGTCAGACAGATTGACAGACAGATGGACCAACAGACAAACAAACAGGTATAGGTGATTAAAAAATACATATTAAAAGTTGACTTTGGGAATCTAATTTTGAGACACATTTCTATAACTGCTTCTCACGTTTTAGCATTAAATGCTTAAAATCTGAAAAGCAAAGATTTAATTTCATTTTATTTCAAATTATTTTTGTGCTTGTATCCAATTAAGGTGCAAGCATGCTGTCCTGGACACACACCTCAGCTATCTGGGATGTCTGTCCAGGACAGTGGATTAGTTGTTAGTGGTTAGTGTTAGTGGTTCGTGAGAAAGAAGAGGGTGTAGTGGTCGTACACCTCTATCCATTAAGTCGTTAAAAACTCGCTCTAATTTTATCCTGCAACCACTGTATCTATTGACAGATTATGATGACTGATTAAAGCAAAGTCATAAACGTATACTAGCAGATTATGACTTTTGACATCACTCATATGATGTCACACGCATAGCTACATTATAAAATTGTTCATTTGACCTCTAGGTCATCGTACAATGTGGCTGAAGTAACAGAAATAATAGCTTTTCCCTTAATTTTTATGGTCTGCAGGATAAAAATAATAACTAGTTACTGATGCTGGATATCTGCTTTATCCTGTTCAGGCCAAATGAGAAATTCTGCTCGGCTAATTTCCCATTCTTACCTTCACAGGATAAAGCAGATATCCGACGCCATTAACTAGTTATTCTCTATATAATCAATCATTGAAAAAACACTACCGTACTACATGTACTATAGTTATGGTAGACCTCACCATGAAAAACATTTTGAGGAGAGTGGTTAATTGTTCTAACTTTAATTACAGGGAGCCATTAATTTAAGCCATTACCATATTCAATTATTTATTTAACTTTGAGCTGTTACAGGTCATCAGTTGCACAAGTAAAATACAACATATATGTACATATCAAGTGGAAGGTGTAACAACATTATTCCAACAGCGGAGAATGTAACAAATACACAAATATATTCACAAAATACATTAAAGGACATGCCCTTATATTAATACCACGTTAATTCACGTTAAGGGGAGCTAACCCTGGTTGGGCTACTGACACTATCATGCAACTGCCAGTGCGGGCGATTTCTTCTCGATCCCACCACCCCAAACCCTTTCCTGTCCTGGACAGAGGATCTGGCATGGGCCGACACCTATGCCCATGACAGGCATACACTACAACAGCTTGTTCTGAATGTGCACATTAAGCCCTATGACCTGACCTGACCTGGAGCTATAAATTACTCTTAGGGAAGTGATTGGCTGAAAAAAGGAAATTTATTTATGTCCCAGTGAGGTTACCACAGAGATTAAAAGTTTGTTTTGTTTAACGACACCACTAGAGCACATTGATTTATTAATCATCGGCTACTGGATTACATTTGGTAATTTTCACATATACATGTAGTCATAGAGAGGAAAACTGCAAACGTTTTCCCATTAGTAGCAAGGGATCTTTTATATGCACCATCCCACAGACAGGATACCACATATCATGGCCTTTGATATACAAGTTGTGGTGCATTGGCTAGAATGAAAAATAGCCCAATGGGCCCACCGACGATCATCATAACAATGCAATAAACACAGGAAAGCATATACCACAGCCTTTGACCAGTTGTGGTGCAGTGGTTAGAACGAGAAAAAACCCAATCAGTTGAATGGTTCCACTGAGGTGGATCGATCCTGTGACACAAACATCTCAGTTGAGCAATCAAGGAAGCCACTTAAACCATTATATATATATATATATATATTTTTTTTTAATTCATTTCAACTTATTTTCGTGCCTGTATCCAATTAAGGTTCAAGCATGTTCTCCTGGGCACACACCTCAGCTATCTAGACTGTCTGTCCAGGACAGTAGGTTAGTTGTTAGTTGGTTGTGAGAGAGACGAGGGTATACATGTAGTGGCCTTACATCTACCCACCGAGTCATTAAACTAGCTTTGGGTGGGAGTCAGTACTGGGTTGCGAACCCTGTACCTATCAGCCACATGTCCGATGGCTAAACCACGACGTCACCGAGGCCGGTTAAGCGGAAGATAAAAACTACTCTCATGGTTGTGATGGGGCACTGGCTGGAATAAGAAATGACCACCCAAAAGGCACACTGACAGGGATCGATCCCAGACCGACCAGGCATCAGGCGAGCGCTTTACCAGTGGACTACATCTCTCCTTTCTTCCATTGCAAACATGAAGTGAATGTTCATATCACTTGCATAACATCTGCTTAGTACTTCTACATGTACAATAAGCATTATTAAGTGACAGCTTCACTTCACCACATGTACGTATTACAATCCATGTCTGCACAATGATAACAAAGCCCAAATTGTTATGAATATTTAATAAAAATACCGAGAGGCATAAGTAACGCAATGGGTATTTCGCGGATATTTTCTTGTAGAAGTATTATGGCATATATATATTATGCATGCAGACAAGTGAGATACTGGTAACAACTGAAAATTAAAGAAGATATTGTTCAAATTGGAGAAAATAGGAATTAAAGAAAAAAGAAAAAAAACACTTAAAGGGACACACCCTAGTTACGGCTAGTTGTTAACCATTACGGCATTGTTTTTCGCTATTAAACCCATTTTTTCACAAATAAAATTGCACTTTACTTACCGTTTATTATTTAGAATATACATTTCCATTCACCTGAAGTGTTTTTTTGGTAATCCTGGTTTTTGTAATACCACAAAATGCATTTTTCGTATTTCATAAAATCGCACGCACGTCTGAGAAAAAAACGTTGAGCAGACAAGGTCTAATCTATTTTTAGAGGGGATATTTCCATTTCAATGTCACAGACGTTGGTATATCACGTGACCGTTATCATTTTGGTTCGGTTTGTTTTCTCGTGCACGGTTCGCGCAATCAACATCTGATTTGTTATTGTTCATTTGTGAGATTTTTCTTCACAGTTCGTGAACATTTTCAGTAACAATAAAGTTCAGACGAGTAAGTGTCTCAATACAAAACGTTACAAACCCTCAAAACCAATAATTTTGCTAAGTCTTACGATATCTGGAGAGGGGATACAACCAGGACAGAACAGTTGGAACATGTCCAGGAGAGGTGAAAGAAACGCACCCCAAGTCTGTGAAATTTGTCGTGACGTAGGCATTGTTGTGCTTCGAGCGACATCTACCGGTGACATCAGAATACTAACTTTCAAAATTATTTCAAGCAATTGGGACATGGGATTCCCATGGTATTTATCGATATAAAACCTGCTTTTTCACTCCATTTGATAAAAACGTGATCTAAGTGTTACAGGTTTGTAGATTAACCAAATTATAATTTATTTTCGCTGGATGGAACTAGGGTGTGCGGCTTTAACATGCTTTTTAAAAAAAATTAAATTGTGCATTTTTTCAGCATTAATTGTTGTTAAAATGTTGAGAAAAAACCCCAGCAAAACATTTCATTTCATTTCAACTTATTTTGGTGCTTATATCCAATTAAGGTTCAAGCACGCTGTCCTGGGCACACACCTCAGCTATTATAGGATGTCTCTCCAGGACAGTTGATTAGTTGTTAGAGAGAGAAAAGAGGGTGTAGTGGTCTTACACCTACCCACTGAGTCGTTAAAACTCGCTCTGGGTGGGAGCCAGTGCCGAGCTGCGAACCCAGTACCTGCCAGCCTTATGTCTGATGGCTTAACCACGACAGCACTGAGGCCAGTCAGAAAAACAAAAAAGCAGTTGCTTTGAAAGGGAGACAATTAAGTGCAGGAAACGCACAAAAATATTTTTCCTATCCAACGCAGTGTTGTTGCAATAATAACCGGCCTCAGTGGTGTCATGGTTAGGCCATCGGTCTACAGGCTGGTAGGTACTGGGTTCAGATCCCAGTCGAGGCATGGGATTTTTAATCCAGATACCGACTCCAAACCCTGAGTGAGTGCTCCGCAAGGCTCAATGGGTAAGTGTAAACCACTTGTACCTACCAGTGATCCATAACTGGTTCAACAAAGGCCATGGTTTGTGCTATCCTGCCTGTGGGAAGCACAAACAAAAGATCCCTTGCTGTTAATCGGAAAGAGTAGCCCATGTAGTGGCGACAGCGGGTTTCCTCTCAAAATCTGTGTGGTCCGTAACCATGTGTGACGCCATATAACCGAAAATAAAATGTGTTGAGTGCGTCGTTAAATAAAACATTTCTTTCTTTTCTCTCTTTTCATTCATTCATTCATTCATTCATTCATTCATTCATTCATTTATTCAATCGTATTTTATTCCAATTTACCCCCAGTTTGAACAAAATCCTCTTTCAGTTACAGTTGTTACCAATATGGCATTTGTCTGTATGCTATATATATGCTTATGATACGAGATTTCTATAAGAAAATATTCAGCGAAATTGTCATTGCATTAGTTATGCCTCTCAGTATATTTTGTGTTAACATACTAATTTGTAGGCATTTCATTTCATTTCAACTTATTTCCGTGCTTATATCCAACTGAGTTTCAACCACGCTGTCCTGGACACACAACTCAGCTATCTGGGCTGTCTGTCAAGGACAGTGAGTTAGTTGTTAGTAGTTAGAGAGAAGAGGGTGTAGTGGTCTCAGACCTACCAACTGAGTCGTTAAAACACACTTTGGGTGGGAGCCAGTACTGGGCTGCAAACTCTGTACCTACATGTACCAGCCTTATGTCAAGTGGCTTAACCACGACACCACTGTGTGTGTGCGTGTGTGTGTGCGCATGCGTGTGTGTGTGTGTGTGTGTGTGTGTGCAATCATATTTAGTTAGCTATGAATAATATTTATATATACACATGTACATGTACCGGTATGTGTAATGTAACTGTACCGATGTGCAGCCAAACACATGTAAAAGTAAAGTTTGTTTTGTTTAATGACACCACTAGAACAGACTGATTTATTAATAGTTATGAATATTTAATTTATCTTATAACTTACCCATGATATCCGACGATGTCATAAACTCTTGTGATAATTTTGTGTATTAACCCAGTTAATAATGGTATGCAAATTTAAAGGTACATATATGCAAATTTGCAAGATCTCTAGTTGCTGTCGATGGGTCATGTGTTTACAAGCCAACAAGACCTGTATATCTGAGCATGACGTTTTCATAAGATTTAGTAAAAATTAGTGACGTCAAACAAATTTGTGCTGATCATGATGACGCCATTATGACATATTACCGATGGAGGTGACTTAATAAGTACTGTAATTTACTAAATATCGAATGAAAATGTTATTTTATAAGTCTTATAGGATAAATACAATTTGCTACTCATGTTTTTTAATATGTAAAATATAAAACAATTTTTAGTTAATCGGCATTTGTCTTGGCAGATACCTTTAACAAATACCTTTAACATATAGACTTGCAGGGTTTCTGCCAGAGAGTTAAACTTATGACCATACCCAAATGTTTTTGCAGATTTGTTTTTTTAACAAGGCAATACCGTTTATCTTGTCCATACTTCACCAAAGGCTAGACAACATCAATTCACGAGTGCAAGGTAAATGGTATTGTCAAGTAGCGAGTTGGGTATTCTATTTATTACCCATTTTTAATATTTATCATTTTATGGAAAATTTTCAAATTATACTGTTGAAAATAAGTTTGCAGGTTGATAACAAGAGGCAGCATTGTGCCATAGCTGTGACTTATATATAACTGATGACGTAAGTTATTTGTTGACATATGACTTCCACGCACTATGGAAACTATTCTTACACACAATTAACCGCCTATATATATATATATATACATATATAGTGAAGCACTGTTTATGACATCAAAACATATCTAGGGAAAGTAATGGGTTTTTTCTTTCCCTAGGGAAAGATCACTTTCCTATCCCAACTTGTCTCTGCCCATAAAAAAAAATAAACTAGAACTTAACGTTTTTTTTATTTTCTGAACGCTGGACAGCTTACAGTGTAATGTTGCTATTGAAACTATGAGCTCATACATCAGTTATGGAGTGTCACTGTACAGTTTGCTTAATTTACATCTACATGTAATTTGCAAAGTTACGAAAATTTTAAAGTATGTGATCTGAAAAAATGAAATGTTTTTTTTATTTAAAGACGTACTCAACACATTTTATTTACGGTTATATGGTGTCAGACATATGGTTAAGTACCACACAGATATATAGAAAGGAAACCTGCTTCATGGGCTACTCTTTTCGATTAGCAGCAAGGGATCTTTTATATGCACCATCCCACAGGCAGGATAGCACATACCACAGCCTTTGTTATACCAGTCGTGGTGCACTGGCTGGAGCGAGAAATAGCCTAATGGGCCCACCGACGGGGATCGATCCCAGGCTGACTGCGCATCAAGCGAACGCTTAACCACTAGGCTACGTCCCACCTTGTGATCTGAAAAATATCACATACTTTGATTGCACTGGATATGCTAGATATTATATAATAAATTAAGTTACATACCGGCTATTACAAATATCTTACACAAGAATTACAACTGTCGTTCAGATTAGTACTACAGTAACAATATGCAGTTTTGTTTTTCAGGGGTCGAATTTTACGCTATTCCGCAAATGGTAAATTTCGAAACGGAATAGTAAAACAATTCTTCCAATATTCCATCATGAAAGTGAAAATCCCCTGCGACAATTTCACTTACACTTTTTTTTCAGCTACATTTTTTGGCAGAACAAATCCTCGCGCTACTAAGACCTTTCTCATGCACTTACCGGTACAAAATAAACATCTTTTTGATTCGAGACTAATATTTGGAGTGAGTTTGTTTGTAATTCCAGCTAGTACACAGTAATGCATAGACTGGTATATAAACAATTGTTCGTTACACAATGTTGTACAGGGCGACGTAGCACAGTCAGGAAACTAGTGGTACATTAATAATTGAAGGGATAGTACATTTTTAGACAAAATAGGGTTTTTTTTAAATTCACTATTCCTTTGGGATGGTGGTAAAAAAATTAAATTTCAACCCCTGTTTTTGCTGTGTTGTTTGTTTTTCTAGCAACACCACTAGAGCATTAAAACATTAAACTACATGTAATTGCTAATCAATTTTCAATTAATTCGAAAAAAATTGCTAATCAAGATTTTGACAACAAAATGTTCCCTTAAGTGTTTATGGTAATCCTGGTGTTTCTAATACCACAGAATTCATTTTTCATATTTTAAAAAAATAAAGTTCCTCTGATAAGCACCGATTATGGAAATGTTTTATTTAACGATACACTCAACACATTTTATTTACTTTTAAAGGGTATTAATTTCCCCGTTTTAACGTCACACACTCTTTTGTTTTTTCTCGGTGGTAACCAGGGGCTTAGGCTGGGGGGGGGGGTTCGGTGGGTTCAGACAACGTACCACCAACCCCCCGCTGAAGCAAATGGTCCGCTTTCAGAAAGAAAACATACAGGTTTATACGTATACATATGGAGTTTCTGGGGGTGCAAAAACAAACTAGAAAAAGGGTCCACTTGTTCATATTCAAACACCCCCCCCCCCCCCCCCCCAGGTCCAGATCATGCTACGTCCCTGGTAACTTTATCTAAATGTGTTACAGGTTTATAGATTAACCAAGCTTAGTGTCCGTTTTTACGGGTTGAAACTAGAGACTGTCACTTTAATTAGCATTGTATCCTCAGAGAGAATTGATTTTGTGTTAAGACACACATAAATGATTAACGCAGGCATGTGATTGTTTTTTTCAGCTTTTTATTTCATTTCAGCTGGGTGTTTTGGAAAAATAATGTTCACAACGTAGACCGAAATAGATCCGAAATGCTAAAAAATTACCTTTATTTTGGTATACAATGTAGTATAGAGGCTTTGCCTTTTTAAAGATCAGGGGTGGGAATTAGCCCAGTTGTAAAGCACTCGCTTGATGCACGTCAGTTTAGGATCGATCCCTGTCGGTGGCCCCCATTGGGCTATTTCTCGTTCCAGCCAGTGTAACAAAGGTCGTGGTATGTATTATTCTGTCTGTGGAATGGTGCATATAAAAGACCCCTTGCTGCTAATCAAAATAAGTAGCCCATGAAGTGGCGACAGCAGGTTTCCTCTCTCTATATATCTGTGTGGTCCTTAACCATGTCTGACACCATATAACCATAAATAAAATGTGTTGAGTGTGTCGGTAAATAATTATTTCCTTCCTTTTTAAAAATCATATACTCGTATGTATATATGCACAGTTTAGATATTTTTTTTTTTTAAAGGTATCACACATCCATGTTAACCTTGATTCTGCCATTAAGTACTGTCGCAGGCCAGTTACAGTTACATACGTGCATATGCAATTACATCCCATTGATGCTACAGGCACATGAACATGTCTGCATGTACGGTATTGAATCACAGACTTTTCAATATGCCTCAAACTATGAGCTAGGACCTGAGCCCTTGCTTACAAAACTATAGACCCAAATCTCTAATCAGGCATTGAAATAAGCACAGTGTTGGTAACCCATGCAGGGCTTTAGATTGCACTGAAGCAAGCCCAAAATAAGCACGCCCATATCAAGTACGACCATGCTGACCGTAAACATTTCATCTCAAATTACAAAATGTAGATTAAAATAACGTGAAATGCATTTCTGAATATGTACAACTCTTTACAAGTTATTATTATCATTACTGCACGACCTTGGTGTGCTCAGATAGACCAGAAAAAGAACTTGTTGTGCCCAAATTAGTGAGATGTAAAGCTCTGCCCATGTACAGCTAGGTTATCATAAATTATGTGCCTGGCCAGGGCTTTTCAAAGCTATCTTAGCGCTACAACATCATAAAGCCATTGTAAGCTATAATATCACTAAAGCATGTGCTATAGTGAAGTCATAGATTATGATGGTTTTACGATTTCATAGTGCTAAGATAGTTTCGAAAATATGGGCCCTGGAGTATATAATTCACTAAACTCTCGCACCTTTGCAATCTCGCAGAGCAGTGCATAAAGACTTGTGATGAAGATGCAATATTACTTTAAAACATTTAAGAGAGCTTTGTGAGTTGTGCAATATTACTTAAAAGAGTTTAAGAGAACTTTGTGAATAGCAATGTTACTTAAGAGTTTAAGAGAACTTTGTGAATAGCTATGTTACTTAAAAAGTATTTAAGAGAGCTTTGTGAATAGCAATGTTACTTAAGAGTTTAAGAGAGCTAGCAATGCTACTTAAGAGTTTAAGGGAGCTTTGTGAATAACAATGTTACTTAAGAGTTTAAGAGAGCTTTGTGAATAGCAATGCTACTTAAGAGTTTAAGAGAGCTTTGTGAATAGTAATGTTACTTAAAAGAGTTTAAGAGAACTTTGTGAATAGTAATGTTACTTAAGAGTTTAAGAGAGCTTTGTAAATAGCAATGTTACTTAAAAGAGTTTAGGAGAACTTTGTAAAAAGCAATATTACTTAAGAGTTTAAGAGAACTTTGTGAATAGCAATGTTACTTAAAAGAGTTTAAGAGAGCTTTATGTATTGTGCAATATTACTTAAAAGAGTTTAAGAGAGCTTGGTGAACTAGGCCCCTGTATAGCTATACATTTGTAGGTTAAGAATCAGTTATGAAGTTTACAATTCTCACAAACGTGCCAATATTTTGTTAGTCATTCATGAGTATCACTGTTCTCATTTAACTAATATATCGGAGTGTGATTTATAATTAACCAACACAAAATTGATCAGAATTTAGCTTTTGTTCAAAAAGATTATGTCGATAACGAAGTATCATTCTCGACTTTCTTGACGTGGCAACATCCTGGTAACCTCAACGACCGTTCTTGATGTATTATTTTGACGTCTGCTAATGATGTCACATTGAGTGCTCGCTTAAGGTGCTTGCGCCGCAGGATCAAACCACCTCGGCGGATTCATTCAACTGATTAGTTTTTTTCTCATTCCAACCTGTGCACCACAATTGGTCAAAGGCTGTGGTATGTGTTTTCCTGTCTGTGTGAAAGTGCATATAAAAGATCCCTTGCTGCATTAGGTTTGCCTCTAATGACTACGTGTCAGAATTATCAAATGTTTGACATCCAATAGCCAGTGATTAATTAATCAATGTGCTCTAGTGGTGTTGTTAAACAAAATAAACTTTACTTTTTTTTCAAAGCTTTACGAAGTTTCAACCATACATATATAACACAGTTAAAAGCTGGGACTCTTTGTTTTTAATAACTAGTTTGTATCCACATCCAGTTTTGATGTTCAAGCACGCTGTCGTCAAAGCAATCTTAATAAATTTGCTTCTCAGATTTCAAGATGGACTCAAGGACTACAAACTGAGAATCATGCAGTTTTAGAAAATACTCTCAAAATTAGACTTATATACATGTACATGTAGTTTAAGTTTCTTAACAGCAATATTGTGGAAAACTTGAAACAAATGAGAATAAACGCATAAGATAAGATTTATTTTTAATTCTATCACTTCTGAAAATCAAGAAATACTATCAGAATATGACTGTAGGTTGCACTATACCAATTAATTTCCGGCTGGGTCGAAGTTCGAGGTGCACCGAACTTTTGATAGAGAAGTTAACACCACAAGTCCTGTGATTGGTTATAAATGTGAGTGTGTTGGTTGTGAAAAAAATTAGTTTCATCAGGGCTAAAAATGTATGCAATTTTATTTGATGTAGTACCACTGTGTCATATAGCCTTGTGCTTGGAACATGTATGGGGTACCTGTAAACAAAAGTACTAAAATTTTGTGCGAAACTTGGGGTGTTGTACAAACATCTGGTTATACCGAAAATGAGCCATGAAAGGTACCATTTTCTGCAGTTAATACTTTGAGGTAAGGGTTGTAGTACTGATATTTATGGGTCATAGTTTGGATGATATATTGCATATAGTGTTTTTAAACACAAATGTTAACATGGTCGCCTATGGGATTTTAATTGGTATAGTCCAACCTATAGCACATATTCAGTGCACAATAAAAAAGATTATGATTTTTGTGATTTAATTAAATTAAACTACACTATTTGATTAATTAGCCGTCACTTGGCCATGCAAGTTCACAATGACCTTGACAATAATTACTGTGCATGGCTCTGAATGGAGTTTGAACAAAAATTAGCTCTTAGGAAAAATTGGTTTTGGCCTATAATTCATACTATAAAGATTTGAATATTTTTATTTACATGGTATTTGACTTGCCATATACAACTGCTCTTAAATATGGTAATACCGGGTATATCTAGGCAATCTGAACTTAGATTTTAATAGCAATTTATTTTTATATAAAAATAAAATGTGCCAATATTGGGATAATGTCTTTAATTTCCATTTCGTTAATGTTTCATGTATGTACTTCTGAAAGCTTAACTTTTTAAAGACCTTGATTTTTATTGTCCTTTTGGCATATTTATAGGGTGCTAAGTCATATTTTAGACAAATTTGTAGTTTTAGGAAAAAAAATATTTTACTTTGAAGAAAAACTTTACCAAAGCCATAATTACAATTTTGGTCACTATTGTGCCTTCTGGTCTCATTTATACATAACAATAAGCTTGTTAAACATATCTTTAGGTCTCCAGATCAAATCTTTTTTTTAAATAATCACTTAGTTTGCTCCCATGAAGTGTATTTTAAGTGTATACTAGATTTAATATTTATAGAACCAAATTTTCCAGATTTGATTATCTACCTTGGTGTAATTTGATAATTTATTTTATTGTTAATGCTGTATTATCCAATGTTAATAGCTAAATAATATGCTGGATTACAGATTGTAGGAATACATCCAATATACATATTGTATTGATCTGGATTAGAAAATAATGCAATAAAATAGATGTTCGGGTAATTATGTCATTTAAAATCAGGTTTTTTTTAGTTAATGAATCAAAAATAAATAAGCGAAAGCTGTATGACAATTCCAGATATCACAAATATTTAAAACCTCCAACTATAGTAGGGTATACATAAAATATAGTCAGGAATATTGGTGGCTGCCAATGGTTTTGATGATCCATTTTGAAAATCTGCATAGCTGATGGATTTGAAATTCCCGCACATGGTAACTTGAAGATGCCCACACTCAGCATACAGGATGTCCTTCCAACAGTGATGTGCAGGACATTAAGTCATTACTTCATAGAGATGCAGTCATGTTGATGTTCCCTTCCTCAGACATTGTATTTTTTTAATACTGATATTTCTTTGATGTGCCTATTGAGGTCTTCATAATCTAGGGGTCAGTCAAGTACATGTGTTTCAATGGAATAAGTTTAAGGAGTTGAGGTACTCTGAATTGTCTCTACATATATAGCGGAGCACACACACATCCGACAGTAAATATCTTCAGGAGTATTATTATTTTTTTTATTTTTTTTCAAATATGACATGTTGCATTTGTACAAAACTGTACAAAATTAATACATGTGCTTTGTGAGGTGTACATTAAATTAGGTTGCACTGTAGAAACAACAGTTTCAGCGAGGTTGTCAGTTTATGTCAGAAGACACCAGATCCTGGTTGTCATAAAAACACATGATTCGCCACCTTTTGAAACATGTATGTTATCAGTATAGGTTGCACTATACCAATTAATTTCTGGCTGGGTCAAAGTTCGAGTGAGTGTGTTGGTTGTAAAAAAAATTAGTTTCATCAGGGCTAAAAATGTATGCAATTTTATTTGATGTAGTACCACCATGTCAAGTAGCCTTGTGCTTGGAACATGTATGGGGTACCTGTAAAAAAAAGTACTCAAATTTTGTGTGAAATTAGGGGTGTTGTACAAACATCTGGTTATACCGAAAATGAGCCACGAAAGGTACCATTTTCTGCAGTTAATACTTTTGAGGTAGGGGTTGTAGTACTGCTATTTATGGGTCATAGTTTGGTTGATATATTGCACAAACGTTAACATGGTCGCCTATGGGATTTTAATTGGTATAGTCCAACCTGTAAGCTAAAACAGCTTGGGACATTGATTCTCAGAAAGCAGACTGTGCAGTTTGAATGTCATTAGCTGCCTGCAGCCAGTCAATTTTCAACATTTATTGAGTGAAAGAAAGAAATGTTTTATTTAATGATGCACTCAACACATTTTATTTATGGTTATATGACGTCAAACATATGATTAAGGACCACACAGATAATGAGAGGGGAAACCTGCTGTTGCCACTTCATGGGCTATTCTTTTCGATTAGCAGCAAGGTATCTTTTTTATGCACCATCCAACAGACAGAGTAGTACATACCATGGCCTTTGATATACCAGTCTTGGTGCACAGGCTGGAATGACAAATAGCCCAATGGGCCCACAGACGGGGATTGATCCCAGACCGACTGCGCATCAAGCGAGCACTGTATCACTGGGCTACATCCCACCCATTAATTGAGTGGGTCATTCCACACCAAAACAACAAAATTCCAGAAATCTTTTCGTGTGACCATCTCCCATTTTGATGAAATGTTGCTCATTATGTACAATCAAGAACAGCTGTTCAGGTTACCACGTCAAGACAGTTAAGAATGGTACACAACTGGTAAATCGAAGGCAGTGGTACATGTGTATGTTCTATCCTGGGTCTGTGGGATGGTGCATATAAAAGATCCCTTGCTACTAATGGAAAAATTAAAAATGTAATGGGTTTCCACTCTATGACTGTGTCAAAATTACAATATGTTTGACATTCAATAGCCGATGATTAATAAATCAATGTGCTCTAGTGGTGTCGTTAAACAAAACAAACTTCTCCATTATGTACAAATGGATATACAGATGGGTGAAAAATTATAAAATTTGGAAATGGTGACTGACCCGGCGACCTCTGGTTGAGTTGGCATCGAATGACCCATGTACACCTCCTTGAGCACTGAGCAATTAAAATTCACTCTGGGTGGGAGCTGCTTCTGGGATTCGAACCCAGTACCAACAAGTATTTAGCTAAATTTTGTACATGCCTTGGTGATATAATAGTTAAGACAAAAATATACATGTACGTGTAGGTTCTGAATGCACTTGATTAAATTGTGGGTATAACTATATAATCACATATTTATGGATTATGGTTTGTTTTCTTTAATGGCACAACTATAGTCCGTCCGACAGGAAACACCTTTTTTATTATATGGAATTTACTATATAAGTTATTTATTTCTCAGCCGATTGTTTTCTAGATTGGACACACAATTAGTAGGGTTTTTTGTTATTGCCAAAACACTTTTACTTTTCTTCTTACATTAAACAAAATTGAAATGATTTACAAAAAAAATATTTTTGTAGGATGATGGGATGGACTGTATAGAGCACATTGATTTAATAATCATCAGCTATTGAATGTCAAGCATTTGATAATTCTGACATATATAGATACATAGTCTGGAAGAAAGAAAGAAAGAAAGAAATGTTTTATTTAACGACGCACTCAACAGATTTTATTTAAGGTTATATGGTGTCAGACATATGGTTAAGGACCACACAGATTTTTGAGAGGAAACCCGCTGTCACCACTACATGGGCTACTCTTCCGATTAGCAGCAAGGAATCTTTAATTTGCGCTTCCCACAGGCAGGATAGCACAAACCATGGCCTTTGTTGAACCAGTTATGGATCACTGGTCGGTGCAAGTGGTTTACACCTACCCATTGAGCCTTGCGGAGCACTCACTCAGGGTTTGGAGTTGGTATCTGGATTAAAAATCCCATGCCTCGACTGGGATCCGAACCCAGTACCTACCAGCCTGTAGACCGATGGCTAACCACGACGCCACCGAGGCCGGTTAGTCTGAAAGAAAACCACTACATGTACATTTTTCTTTAGCATTAAGTTTTTTTTCATACACATGTTCTTTCCCACAGACAGGACAGCACATATCATGGCCCTTTAATATCCCAGTCATGGACACTGGTTGGGATTGAAAAATAAAACAAACAATGGGCTAACCGAGGTGGTCTGATCTTGTGTCGACCTCTAAACTTTCCCGTTTATTTCATTTCAACTTATTTTCTTGCTTATATCAAATTAAGGTTCAAGCAGGCTGTCATGGGCACACATCTCAGCTATCTGGGCTGTCTGTCCAGGACAGTGGGTTAGATATACCAGTCGTGGTGCACTGGCTGGAACGAGAAATAGCCCAAAGGACCCACCGACGGGGATTGATCCCACACTGATCGCATATCAACTACAGATTTAGTAGCCGACACCACACGATGCTACATGTACGAAAGTTAAAAGTTTGTTTTGTTTAACTACACCACTAGAGCACATAGATTTATTAATTATCGGCTATTGGATGTCAAACATTTGGTAATTTTGACATATAATCTGCTATATTTTTCCATTAGCAGCAAGGAATTTTTTATATACACCATTCCACAGACAGGATACCACATATCACACAGATACTGAGAGAGGAAACCCGCTGTCGTCACTTCGTGGGCTACTCTTTTTTGATTAGCAGTGAGGGATCTTTTATATGCACTATCCCACAGACAGGATAACACATACCATGGCCTTTGATATACCAGTTGTGGTGCACTGGCTGGAACGAGAAATAGCCCAATGGGCCCACTGATGGGGATCGATCCCACACCGATCACGCATCAAGTGCGCACTTTACCACTGGGCTACATGTCACCCCTACATGTATGCCCGCCCCTACATGTACATAGCTAAAAACTTTCATCACTAGAGAAAACTGCATACAGAGAGAGAGAGAGAGTTCTAATGCACTTTATCAAGCAACTGTCACTCTGGGTTAGCAAGTCAAAATTACTATTGGTAACCACACTGTGTCAAGTAACAGCGCACACATGGTTAATAAGGTTCAAGGGCTTTTAATTCCACACACGTTTTGTAATGATCCCGGATCTCGAACCACATTCGTTCATCAATCAATAGTTTAACCCTGTATCACGGGCATCATTATTAACAATCTGGTAATCAACCAGAGTTTCACGTACTGGAGTCAGAAATCAGTCAGACCCGCAAACAAAACAGCAGCTGATATATTGATATATATATATATATATATATATATATATATATATATATATATATATATATATATACAGTGAAACCCCTCAAAACCGGACACACTTGAGTTTAAGTTTTGTCTTTGTTTAACGACGCCACTAGAGCACAATGATTTATTAATCATCGGCTATTGGATGTTAAACATATGTGGTCATTTTGACAGAGTCATAGAGAGGAAACCTGCAACATTTTGCCATTAGTAGCAAGGGATCTTTTATAGGCACTATCCCACAGACAGAATATAGCACATACCACAGCCTTTGGTATATCAGTCGTGGTGCACTGGCTGGAATGAGAACTAGCCCAATGGACCCACAGACGGGGATCGATCCTAGACCGACAGCGCATCAGGCGTGCACTTTACCACTGGGCTACGTCCCATCCTGGACAGCCTTGAGACCAAGACAAATGCCCGGTTATAAGATGGATCCAGTAAAGTTCTGTCTGGTTCTGGTTTTTAAAAAAGAACTCTGTAAAACGTCTGGTTTTGAGGAAATTCCACTTTACAGAGGGTCCAGTCTTCAGAGGTTTCACTGTATCTATTAACATGTCTACAAAAAAGAAGAAGTTTTTTTGTTTAACGACACCACTAGAGCACATTGATTTATTAATCATTAGCTATTTCATGTCAAACATCTGATCATTTTGACATACCTAGTCTGTTTTCCATTATATGCACCATCCCACAGACAGGATAGCACATACCATGGCCTTTGAGATACCAGTCACGGTGCACTGGCTGGAAAGAGAAATAGCCCAACACACCCATCAATCTAAGAACAGCCGCGCATCAAGCAAAAACTTTACCACTGGGTCCCCTATTGTGTCTACATGTTTCTTTTTTAATTATAGCTTTATAAAATATGTCCTATTCCTTAAAGACTGGTACATTGGGGAACATTGTGTTCAAAATTGCATCACAATTCACTACACAAATATTAGAGATTGCTACACAATTCTAAAACGTTAAATAGTAATTGCATGCTACTCAGTTTTTGGAGATTAATCGCCAACTGACACTACTCAAAATGTTTTCAGATCAAATGTTTCCTGTACATGTAGGTACCGGGTTCGCACCTGAGAAAGGGACAAAGAGAGAGAACTCCTGGTAGACAGAGGCAGGAAGGATTTTTTTTAAATTTAACAACAACAGGGTTCATAGCCTTAAATTCAAAGACTTTCAAAGACCTTTCCTACCATTTTCAAAGACTTCAAAGACTTTTACACAGTGGTCAAAGACAACAGAGTGCAATAAAAATACCGAATCAGTTTGTTTACGTTGCTGTCTATAGCAATAAATTTGGACTTTTTTTTACATGTTGCATGTAACTGGAAAATATCACATGCACACAGCTGTAAAAGTATTGTGTTATGATCGATGTAGCTACACCAGCAGACAGAAGGTCAGAGAGTATTGAAGTTGATTTATAAAAGAATGAACATAATACCAGAATTTAAAGACTTGTAAAGACTTTTATTTAATTCAAAGCCTTTCAAAGACCTAAAAATATATTTGTTTAAATTCAATGACTTTCAAGGAATTTAAAGACCGCTAACAACCCTGAACACACTCAACACATTTTTAATTACGATTAATATGATGTTGGACATGTGGTTATAAGGACAACACAGAAAAATAATGAGGGAGGAAAGGCACTGCCGCCACACTTATCTGCCACTCTTTCCGATTAGCAGTAAGGGATCTTTTATATACACAATCCCACAGACAGGATAGCACATACCACAGCCTTTGTTACACTAGTTTTGGAGCACAGGCTGAGACAAGAGACAAAGCAGGACAGACAGAGAGACATTTTTTTTATTTAATGACGCCTCTAGAGCACATTGATTTTTATCTTATCATCGGCTATTGGATGTCAAACATTGAGGTCATTCTGACATATTTCTTTAGAGGAAACCTGCTGCCACCATATAGACTACTCTTTCCGATAAGCAGCAAGGGTCTTTTATGTGCACTTTCCCACAGACAGGACAGCACATACATGTACCACAACCTTTGATGACCCAGTTGTGGACCACTGGTTGGAACGGAAAAGAGCCCAAACTGCAAATGGGTCTACTGAGAAGGATCGATCCGATGACCGACCGCTTCACAGGAGGACACGCTTCCGCTTGAGCTACATCCCACTCCTAAAATACACAGACAGACAGAGAGGGGAGGGAGGAAGGGAGAGTGAGAGGGAGGGAGGGAGGGAGATGATATAATTGTACAATTGTATGTAAACTATACAAAATCTGACAGGTCAGGTCAGGTCAGGTCATAGGGCTGTACGTGCACATTCAGAGCAAGCTGTTGTAGCGCACACCTGTCCTGGGCACAAGAGCCGACCTCTGACAGTTTCATGTCAAAGTTTAAGCTACATTTCCAGCTTGTTTCCTGAAGTATTCTAATCAGACTGAGGCAGTGCTTCTTGTTAGTCCCAAAACACATCGGGTCTGAGTTTGGGTCTGGGACTGGGATTGGGACTGGGACTGGGACTGGGACTGGGACTGGGACTGAAGAGTACAGTACCAGTCAAAAATGAAACAGTCACTGAATTTAATGTGTCATGGTGCAGAACAGACCTGGCCACATATGACATAGAAGACACGTTATAAAAATAATTATATTTTCATACTGCCACACTGCCACACTGCCAGCTGCACAATGTTCGAACCTTATTTTTTAATTTTTCTTAGCAAAAAAAAGTGAAGATATATATTAATCAATTATAACCCACTATCACCACTTCATGGGCTACTCTTTTCACTCAGCAGCAAGCGATTTTTTATATGCACCATCCCACAGACAAGGATAGGACATACCATGGCATTTGTTAACCAGTTGTGGAGCACTGGCTGGAACAAGAAATAGCCCAATGGGTCCACGGACAGGGATTGATCCTAAAACCGACCGTGCATCAAGTGAACACTTTACCACTGGGCTACTCAACGCATTTTAATTATATGGTGTCGGACATATGGACCACACAAATAATGAGACAGAAAACATGTTGCTACTTTTTTTCAACAGCAAGGGATCTTTTATATGCACCATTCGATTCCTCAGACAGAATAGCACATACAACAACCTCTGTTGCACTATAGCAGTACCACAGGCAGGAATGAGAACTAGTCCAATGGACTTACAGATAAATTCGAATCTAGACCGACTGTGCATGATATATTCCATAAAACTAACACTGGGTGTCATAAGGACAAATCTTTAGAGCCCACCACCAACCCAGTAAGTCCTGCCGTGCGTCTCCAGTAGAACAGAAATACACTAAATGTTTTGCATGAAATCAAGGAAAAGACCACTATTTAAGACTGTGGTTTCCCAGGAATTTGAGATATAATTTATGATGACTGTAATTTCGAAGAATCAATGTAATTTGTACAATTTGTACGAGCCGTGCGGGCTTAGCTATATATTAAAGCTAGAGAGTTCTATATTGTTTTTGTGAGTCTCGGGCTCCCGGACTCTCCTTAAAGTCGCACACTGGGCCTTCGTCTCGACTCTTAATGAAGAGAGTGGGTAATATCATCCAGCTCAGCTTGATGTTGCTCGTGGTGAAAACTTAGACAGGTTTATAGAGAATACTATATGAGAGAGTGGCCATTAGATACCATGTATGATATACAAGGAGTTGTTTTGAAACATATCAAACGAGCACATGCGAGTTGGGTACGGTACCTTTTTAAACAACGAGTTGTAAGATAAATGATTTCTAACGGACATGAATCACCCATCTGTGAGAGAAGGAAGGAAGGAAATGGTTTATTTAACGACACACTCAACACATTTTATTTGCGTTTATATGGCGTCAGACATACGTTTAAGGACCACACAGATTTTGAGGGAGGAAACCCACTGTCATCACTTCATGGGCTACTCTTTTTGATTAGCAGCAAGGGATCTTTTATATGCACCATCCCATAGACAGGATAGCACATACCACGGCCTTTGATGTACCAGTTGTGGTGCACTGGCTGGAGCGAGAAATAGCCTAATGGGCCCACTGATGGGGATCGGTCCCAAACTGACCATGTATCAAACGAGCGCTTTACCACTGGGCTACATCTCGTCCCCCACCTGTGAGAGAGATCGACATTGTGACGGACCGTTTTTCACACATATGAACTTTATTTTGTGTATTTATAAAACATTTAAGTGAATATATGTGAGTAAAAATTATAAACTTGTACACACTCAACGTGGTTTTTGTGAAAATTTAATCCAGTAGTCTAAAGGTTAAATAATTTATTAAACGTGCTTTCTTAGATAAAATTGTTTTATTAAAAAAAATTGTATTTAGCTACTATTACGAGGGATTTATGTTAAACAGATACTCCATTAATATCAGTTGATGTATTCATACACCATTAAAATGACTTCATGGCATCGTAAATGTTTACATTTTCAAGATATACAACAAATGCCACGGTAATTGTAGGTGGGTGATACATAGAATACTAAATTTGTGGCCGTTTGATACCATTTATCTTACAACTTGTTCCTCGTTAGATACGTTTTAAGCAACTCATTGTAAGATAAATGGTATCAAAGGGCCACAAATTTCGTATCCTCTATGTAGCATTCTATTTCTTACACATCCGCAAAAACCAGGTTTAAAGTTACCTTATGCGTCACACAGTAATAATTTTCAGGTTAACTCACATGTCACAGAACAATCAATTTCACATATCCTTATTTTATTGGATGGTATGGCTTTGGTGACTGGGTCATCACCTTAGAGCAGCCAATCACAAGTGTCAAAAGTGATCTCCATCATATGCTTAGGAGGCGATATATATATATATATATATATTTATTTTTTATTTATTTTTTCTAAACTTTATTACCCCAGATCACTAACAATGTCAAGGTTGGGGTGCCTTGAGTCATTGTCTTACAAATGTACAATAATAATAAAATTATAACATATTTCATATATACATGTATACACACATACACATACATATAAATACATACACACACATACATACATATACATATACATATAGGAGGCGATATTTATCTACAATGGGACATCTCTTACATGGGTGCATTAAAAAAATGTATTACAACAAACTACATTTCATTGAAGGATGACCTTATTTAAGAATGATTATCCATATGGTTAAAAATATCTTGGTACATATCAAAGTGTTACATCCCACTAGAACGCCAAATGAGACGTAACACTTTGACGTCATTGTGTGACAACATAGTTTGGCGCACTATAACCTTATAGGAACATCAACTAAAAGAAATCAGCGATATAAATTAAAATCGATCATGGGTAATAAATAGGATATTAAACTTGCTACCATTTCACATTATGTTTATGTCCCTTGTGAAACAATTTTAATTGTCACTCACTAAATCTCATGACAACTGAAAATTATTTCACTCGGGAAATGAACATGATAAAAAATAGAAGCTTGTTTAATAACCTATAAATATTCATGACTTTTTTCTTCTATTTTAAAAATTGTTTTAGTAGCCCAGAAATGTTGATAATATCAGGGATCGGGCCCTGAACCACTATCTTACAAATAATTGTTGAACATAAATAATATTAAATACATACAATACATAAGGAGTATTGTTAGAGTGAATATGTTCACATTAATCAGGGAAAGCTCTGCCACTCGCCAAATTCGCCAACCATGAATTTTGACAAGAATTGGCTAAGTTTATTTTAATTTAGCAATAAAATAGTGTTATAATTTATATTTTGTTGGAAAATAGCTCTATGTTTTGCTTTACATATATCTTGAAATCTTTATTAAAATAATATTAAAACTTTAATCGGTTCAGCAAAACCGGAATTGTCCGTAAATGTCACACAGACAACTGTCACAACATGTATTTCGTATCAACCTTTTTGTACCAAATAATGAGAGGCAAAATAAGGAGTATGTCTTTCCACAAAGTCGACAAACCAACACACGCTATATGGTAACCAAGCTTTTCCCTTCTTTTTTTTTCTTTTAGTTTTGTTGGGGTTTTTTGGGGGGGGTTTAAGGTGTGGTGCCACGCGGCCACCCTCCTCTATGTTTTACTCCTTTTTTAAAGATAATTTGGCTAAATTTCCTGATCACCCAAAGCTAGCCCTGAAATTGATTGTAAATTATTTTGCACAGAAAGAGGGAGGGAGAGAAATAAAGACTTACCAACATCTCTGACGGTGACATAAAAAGTGGTGTTGAATTTCGCCTCCGTCTTGGAAACTGGATTACAAGCTCCGGGGAAGGTTCTGTTGCATCTGATCTGATAGCACTTCTGCTGGTGGTAAAACACCACATCGCACGTATCCACTTCACAACAGCTTAAGATACACTTCTTGATGTCCGACCCAGTATCGCGAATCTTTGTATAGACCCCGGCCTGGGGTCCTCCCAGCGGAATGGCCGACTGATGTATGGCCTGCCTCATGTCGAGAAGAGTCACGTCCTCATCACATATATCTCCAAGAGTATCTGGAATTACAGGGCTCCAATTTAAAACGACGGCACCGACGGCAATTGCCGTTGTTGATATATAAATTGCCGTATGTAGAGCTAGATCATCACCGATGGCACTTTTGTGACGTCGGTAAAGCTTTTCAACAATGGCAAAAATGTATACACCAGGCTCCGTATTCATAAACGTATTTAAGTCAATGTATGATACCTAAATACATACTTAAAGTACATAAATAAGTATCATAAATTGACTTAAGTACGTTTATGAATACGGAGCCAGGGGCCTAATTCACTAAACCCTCGCAACTTTGCGATCTCACAGTGCAATGCTAAAAGACTTGCAAAGAGGATGCTTTGTTGTCTAGCAGAGTCTAAGAGACCTTTGTGAATTAGGCCCCTGGTGTATATAATATGTCAATATTTAATATTTTCACATTTGAAATATGTCTACATACACCAAAATAAGCTTTAAAAAAAATTGCGATAGGCAGGTTCAAAATTACTGTCAGTGGTCAGTTTCATCCATAGCAGTTCATTTAAAAATTGCTGTAGGAGACAAATTCTTCAGTCCAAGCCATCGAATTAACAAAGCAAGGAGTTTATAAAAAAAATTTAAGTAAAGGGCAATTTTGAGAAAAGAAAGCAACTACATTGTAGTAACTATCTACTGTTTAAAGTTTAAAGATTGACACTACTAGAGCCAAAATCAAAATAAGCACCAGCGAACATTTTGTTTTTTAAAATCTTGATTGGTGATATTTCTTGTCAATTGAAAATTTATTAGCAACTACTGTTTAATATTTTAAAATTGTGTAGCGATCTCTGAAACTTGCGTGGCGAATGGTGATGCGATACCAAACTAAATGTTTCCTAAGCACTTGTCTATTTGTCGGGGGCAGTATGTAGCCCAGTGGTAAAGCGCTCGCTTGATGCGCGGTCAGTCTGGGATCGATCTCCGTCGGTAGGCCCATCGTGCTATTTCTCGCTCCAGCCAGTGCACCACGACTGGTATATCAAAGGCTGTGGTGTGTGCTATCCTGTTTGTGGGATGGTGCACATAAAAGATCCCTTGCTACCAATGGAAACATGTAGCGGGTTTCCTCTCTAAGACTCTATATCAAAATTACCAAATGTTTGACATCCAACAGCCGATGATTAACAAATCAACGTGCTCTAGTGGTGTTGTTAAACAAAACAAACTTCTTTGTCTATTTGTCCTGAGGCATGAAAATGTGCTTAGACAAGCAAATTCTACCTCGATGGTTAATTTTTTCTGTTGACAAGTAAACATTTTCAGTGCAGTTTCATTTTGAGCAGTCAAAAACATCATTCTTGCACTTGAATTGAAAATATTGGTGGATTTCTAGATCTACTTGTCTATTATCCAAGCTTTACTGTGGACCATTCCAGCTCTGTGTATCTGGCCCGGATGACCTCATACGAATTGCGTGGTTGTGGACTGGTGGAAAATTCTGCTTATTTCTATCGCTGACTAGAGCACATTGCTTTATTAATCATCGGCTACTGGATGTTAAAGATTTGATAAATTTTGACTCATAGTCTCAGAGGAAACCTGCTACAGGGTGTATACCACCAAATCAAATCCCATAGATGACAATAGTAACATATGTGGCTACAGGGTGTATACCACCAAATCAAATCCCATAGATGACAATAGTAACATATGTGGCTAAAACTCCTACCTGCAACGTATCAATCGACATAAACGCCACAGATATAAATACTACCACCCCTCACCCTTACAGTGAATCAGAAAAAATTGGGGGTCAAGCTGCTCATTTCTGACTATGATGACCCTAGTCGTGGTGCACTAGTTGGGACAGGCTAAAAACTCAGAGAATGGGTCCAGTGAGGTGGTTCAATCAATCCTACCCTACAACACAATACATGTATGCTCAATGTCGTAGTAGGGGTGTATAGCAGGTGGTTACAATCCCACGACACAATACATGTATGCTCAATGTGGTAGTAGGGGTGTATAGCAGGTGGTTACAATCCCACGACACAATACATGTATGCTCAATGTGGTAGTAGGGGAGTATAGCAGGTGGTTACAATCCCACGACACAATACATGTATGCTCAATGTGGTAGTAGGGGTGTATAGCAGGTGGTTACAATCCCACGACACAATACATGTATGCTCAATGTGGTAGTAGGGGAGTATAGCAGGTGGTTACAATCCCACGACACAATACATGTATGCTCAATGTGGTAGTAGGGGTGTATAGCAGGTGGTTACAATCCCACGACACAATACATGTATGCTCAATGTGGTAGTAGGGGAGTATAGCAGGTGGTTACAATCCCACGACACAATACATGTATGCTCAATGTGGTAGTAGGGGAGTATAGCAGGTGGTTACAATCCCACGACACAATACATGTATGCTCAATGTGGTAGTAGGGGTGTATAGCAGGTGGTTACAATCCCACGACACAATACATGTATGCTCAATGTGGTAGTAGGGGAGTATAGCAGGTGGTTACAATCCCACGACACAATACATGTATGCTCAATGTGGTAGTAGGGGAGTATAGCAGGTGGTTACAATCCCACGACACAATACATGTATGCTCAATGTGGTAGTAGGGGAGTATAGCAGGTGGTTACAATCCCACGACACAATACATGTATGCTCAATGTGGTAGTAGGGGTGTATAGCAGGTGGTTACAATCCCACGACACAATACATGTATGCTCAATGTGGCAGTAGGGGAGTATAGCAGGTGGTTACAAGTGCCACTTAACAATGCCAGAAGTAACTACTGAACACTCTCCGAAGTGGTCAGACTAAGCCCACAGCTAAAAGCTGATGGGAAATGGCAGATGTGGTGTAGCACAGATAGCCACAAGACACAAGCACGTGTCGCGGTTGAGGAGGCAAGGACTGGGATGTGGAGGTGGACAGCGAAAGAAGTTGAAATACAGGAGAAGCTGCCATATCGGGAAGAAATGAGATGGAATTCAAAGGAGGGAAAGGAAAGGGGGCAGTGGTGGGGAAAAAAGAAGAAAAAGTCTGTAGCATTATTTAAAATAAAATTATCCACAGTGTTTTATTATCTAGGTTAAACATAGTTTTTATGCCTCACTCCAAAACTAATTTCTCACCTGGGATTAGGAATGTATACATCAACACTGCAATAAGCAGATGCAACTTGATGCCGCAGTGAGAACACCGCCAACTTCTCCCACACAATCTCAACACCAACATGGTCTCTGAGAAAACTGAAATCACTTCATTTCCATGACCAGAAATCTTATTATAAACTGTCACATTAATATAACCCTTCATTCGGAACACCGGTAGTCAAAACGTCCTATATATCCCTCAGCACATGATCTGAAAAAGATAACAAAAAGTATTTCTTTAGGACATTTAGGACGATGTTATGAAAAGGGGATCATTGCAGATTTATTTTAAACTTAATCTGTAAACATTTACAAAATACACGGGGAACATTTTGTTTTCAAAATCTTAATTAGCAATATTTGTAGTAAATTAAAAATTGATTAGCAATATTACTGTTTAATGTTATAAAATTGTGAAGCGATTTCAGAAACTTGGGAGGCGAATTACGATGCAATATTGAACAAACTGTTCTGTGATATAGCATGTGTGTACATGGTTACAGACTTGAATTTATCGAACAGATGTGCTAGAAAAAAAAAAAAAATTCTACATGCACCAGGTGCATGCTGAAAAAAAAGTTACATGCACCATTAAAATTCTGCATGCACCAAAAATAAGGTAAATCCTGTTAACAATGAGGAAAATACTATTTTAATTTCCTTGATTACAGTGTTGATTATCATTTTCTTTTTAATTTAACTGTCTTAATTGTCACTATCAGTATCACTGTCTGACATCCATGCTGGATTACAGTCACTGTCACCCAACGTAAACGCCGTACAGAAATCTATAATAGGCCTATTACAAAAACGTACGAATATTTGTGTTTTGTATTAAGCAAGTTATCAACTTTTTTAACTCGATAAGATCTGTTGGTATAATATAAATTAGCCTACGGAATTCGACGAGAAGTTGCGATTGAAATAATCACTGGCTGACTTCGAGTCAACTACGCGAGTAACGCATCTGCACGTTCGCAATCATCTGATCAAGTGTCCATATCTGAGGTCGAAAATGTTCAAGGCAGTTACGGTACTTTGTATTGATCACAGATCTGGCGGAGTTCAATTTGTCAGTGACGACAACAACTGTGTTATGCACGTGGATACCCCAAAGTCGGTCTCGACCACCTTCCCTAATACCGTTCATGGATATAACCGAGATATTGCCGGCAATTTTTGCAAATATATTTCACAGAAATGACCGAAAGGGCGCCATTGTTGTAAGTAGGATTATGGGATACAAAATGGATGCGCCCATAAAATAAAAGTTATCGTTTTCATGTGGCGAACAGATTACGAAATGCATACGCAAAATTCAACAACTTGAGTCTGAATCTGGTAGACAACAGGATACTAGTATATGCAATACACAGTACTTGAAAAATATTATATATATATATAGTCGAACTTGGTCTAACCCTCCAAATGCATTTCTTTTTTTATTTGACCTCTATAGAACGGCCACCTGTCCAACGCAGCCAGCAGCCACTATTTTTCAGCAAAAATAAGGTCTGAACCTGCATTACTAGCCAAAACATTATTTCAAAAAAACAAATTCATATTCTTCCCACCATATATGATCATACAGCGATTTAGTTTCCAGTAAATCCTATTGTTTTTTGCAATGCCGCCATTGTTGTGTCATGTGACCAGAAATTTTGGAGATTTGATTCGACTTGACAAAGAACAAACTTATTTTGATGTTATCATATGATGTTATTGTCGTAAACAAATATACGTTTATTAATGCTAAGCATTATTTTAATCCTTTTGTTAATTTGGTAAATGTCAACAGCTGTTCGGTTCCAGCAGTTGTATACTTTGCATTCGCTAGTTCAGCTCGAATTGTTACTCAATAACAAGGCAACTTCTTATTGGCTGTAGTCTATGAAAGCAGAATGTATTACAGTATCTGATTGTTGTGGTATTATCAAAGGCAATTGTAACCAAGGTGCCCGAGTAGTCGCTATACTGTCAACCGGGCATGATTGTTGTTCACAGGAGCAAGAAAAAGACAGAAGAAGGCCACTGGCAATGAAGAGATCAACATGCTTGTTACAACAGTTAATACTGAGATTTTTATAGTGAAATATGTTAGGGTTCCGATTGAATATTTTGGGACCTTTATATAAAGGCCACCTGTCTATAACGGCCACTTTCTGTTGGTATCTTGAGTGGTTGTTATATACAAGTTCAACTGTATATATAATTATAATTCAATATGGAACACATATTATTTGAGACCACATTTAAATGACACGCAGATACAGGCCAGGAAAGTGAATATATCGCATCGTTTATGCACTTCAATTTAACTCAAATCACCACAAAGGGAATCAGTCAAATTATTTATGCATTGTACGTAAGCTGTTTCCATATGCACAAATGTTCACATTTATTACTGTTAATGTTTCTGCATTCTAGGAGTAACATCTGGCTTGCTCATGTCTATATTCCGGTAAGTTTTAATATATATAAATATATGGTGGGGCCTGTTGGCCATTTAAATTTTATAACTTTAAAACACAAATTTCTGATCTATGTGTCTTTTGATATTCACAAATATAGTTTTATTTAAAATTTTGGCATTCAAGAAAGAAAAAAATATATATATATGTGGTTGAATTGTAAATAAGGATATATTCAAAGCCACGTGCAGGCTTTTCATGAATCACTACTTTTATTGCTTCCTGTTCATTCAGCAATAATTGATCCAGATGGAGTTATTAGGCTTAAATACTCATTTATAATGCTTATTAATCCATGATCACTGCCTAGCGGTAGGCAGTGATCATAGCTTAATCCAGGATATTTTGCCATGGTCCCATGTCTGATGGGATCAGGTAAATTAGTGTGAGTAAATCATACTTGGGATATGTTTTCAGGCCACTGAATGATCAGACATAATTAAATATATATGTACATGTATGTATATTAGGAATTTTGTGTACAGAAATTGATCATTTTCAGTATATTTTCATTGCAACTTTCTTTTGGGAATGGGCCTATGTTCTAGTCCACAGAATGCCTGGATAACTCCCTGGTAGGCCTAATGAATAGTCTTCTAGACAGTAAATGCTGCACCATATTAATGTATTTTTGGTTCAATACCCAGACTAGAATGTACAGAAATTACGGATGAGGGTAGTTCATCAAAAGAAACCTGAAGATTCATGAAGTACGTCGAGATTTACCCCTATAAACTAGGTCGCGGGGTGCATGCATAATTTTGTCCAATCTAGGACATTGACAAATCGTAAAATAATAAACTGACTCTTATTAACGACCGTTAACTACTGATTAAAATAAAGTAAGGTAAAAATAAAAATGTCTTTTTGACATTGACTGTCAACTTGAACATCTGTCTACGAATTGTTAAACATCGTTAATTAACAAGCACTAACTTATCTGTCTGCACATGCGCTTGAAGATTTCCGTGCACTTAAACGTGCTGTAGCTTGGCGTTGTCAAACAAGTTTTAAGCCTGGTTTACATGGTCTAGTGGTTTCTGTTTACCAATAACGAACACCTGTTACAAACTAACTCAACAGCTTCCGACTACTCACTGTGCAATACGTCATCGTTTTGGTAGTTTACACTTGCGCCACCTACGAAACCGTGTTATTCAAGCTCCTACGCAGTAATCTATAATTCTCCCAACAGTGTTCAAAGGAGTTTTTAAAAGTTTCGTTTTGTTTAACGACACTACTAGAGCACATTGATTTATTAATCATCGGCTACTGCGTGTAGCCCTGTGGTACAGCGCTCGTTCGATATGCGGCCGGTGTGGGATCGATCCCCGTCGGTGGGCTCATTGGGCTATTTCTCGTTCCAGCCAGTGAACCACGACTGGTATATCAAAGGCTGTGGTATGTACTACCCTGTAAGTGAGATGGTGCATATAAAATATCCCTTGCTGCTAATCGAAAAGAGTAGCCCACGAAGTGTTGACAGTGGGTTTCCTTTCTCAATATATGTGTGGTCCTTAACCATATGTCTGACGCCATATAACCGTAAATAAGATGTGTTGAGTGCGTCGTTAAATAAAATATTTTTCTTCTTTCATTTATTAATCATCAGGTGGAACGATGGGGGGGGGGGGGCAAACAAAACAACAACAATAATAATAACTAAAACCTAACAAAAACACATATACAATGGATCCACAGAGGTGATTTAATCTTTCGACCCAAATGAGGTGGGGGAGGGCGAGAAGTATGGCAAATCTAATTTACAATTTTAAATATACATGCATTTATTAACACATTAAAGTATATATATAAAGTAGATATATATATATATATATATATCTTTTATATGCACTATCCCACAGTCAGGGCAGCATATACGATGGCCTTTGATATACCAGTCGTGGTGCACTGGCTGGAACGAGAAATAGCCCAATGGAACCACCGACGAGGATCGATCCCAAACCGACCGCGCAAGTCAGGTCATACGGTTTTACATGCACATTCAGAGCAAGCTGTTGTAGCATACGCCTGTCATGGGCGCAGGTGCCGGCCTCGGCCAGCTCCTCCGTTCAAGACAGGAAAAGGGTTGGGTGGGTGGGAGCTATTAGGGTAGTTTTGGTGCTATTGAATTTGAATATCCCGTAGGATTTAGTCAATAAGGAAATATGGATATGGAAATATGGATTTTTTGAACGGCTCACAGTGAGGTGAAAAAGGAAGCTGCATGCTATTTTTGATCTTAGTATGCCGAGAATCCGACCGCGCGTTTCATTCATTTCATTTCAACTTATTTTCGTGCTCTTATCCAATTAAGGTTTAAGCACGCTGTCCTGGGCACACACCTAAGCTATCTTGGCTGGCTGTCCAGGACAGTGGATTAGTTGTTAGTTGTTAGTGGTTAGTGAGAAAGAAGAGAGTGTAGTGGTCTTACACCTACCCACTGCGTCGTTAAAACTCGCTCTGAGTGGGAGCCGGTACAGGGCTTCAAACCCTATACCTCATGGGCGGATCCGGGACATATTTTAGGGGGGGGGGACAAAGAAAAAAAGGGGGCAAAATGGCTTGTTAAAGGGGCAATCTTAATAAAAGTATTCATATTTGCAGTTAATATGAATGCGTTTGTGTATATATCACAGTGTACGAACGGAAGTGTACGCTAAATGACTATAGCTGTGGTTTTCTGTAGCGCTAGCTGCATTAATAACGATTATTATATGAGCTTTGAGGCCCGTGGGAGCATTTTTTTAAAGTGGGGTGGGGTAATGATCAGGGTCGTTGTTAAGCATGGCACAAGATATGTAGGGGTTCCGGGGGTAAGCTCTCCCGTGGAAATTTTTAAAAATGGGTAGCTTTAAATTCCTTTTCTTGGCATCTGAATATCAAAATTAGGCATTTTTAAACAATAATTAAAAAACTATTTTAACCATTATTTTGCATAGTATTATAACCCAAGAATGTATTTTTTCTCCTTGACATTACCCATTTTTAAGACAGTGATCACTTCCTCTTTTGGAGTTTTATAACCCAAAAAATATTATTTAGAAGAGTTCAAACCTGTTACTAAATCGTGAATTTTAGCGTTGACCGGGGACCGGCGAATGGGGAGGGGGGCCCGGAAAAAAGCCATAGAATCAACTTTGCTTCATATATAAGTAGGACTATCATATATTTCATTGTAATTTGACTCTGATAACTTTTTAAGGGCACTATTCTAGGGACGGATCTGTCTAGGTAGGGCATATATAGCCTACAAAAACCCTTCCCGAAAAACAAAACAAACAAATAAACAAACAAACAAAAAAACAAAACAAATAAACAAACAAACAAACAAACAAACAAACAAACAAACCACAAAAAGAAACCCCAACAACAACAACAACAAACAATACAAAGGAACACTTGTAAACACTTGTAACTTAAAACTTTAAAAGGCACTATTCTAGGGATGGCTTTTTCCATGTAGAGCAGTTATACATTTTAAAAAAACACGATACAAAGGGGCATTTATAAATTATAACTTTACCTGGAACTATTTTAGGGACGGCTCTGTCCAGATAGGGCAGTTATACATAAAAAATGATACAAACGGGCATTTGTAAATTATAGCTGTAAAGGGTACTATTCTAGAGACAGCTGTCTAGATAGGGCAGACATACATAAACATTACAGAGCCTATTGTTCATTAGGAATTTTGAAAATCTATACAATTTCAAAGAAAAAATATTAGGCTATTATTATGTAACTTTGATCACGCAACTTTAAGGCGCTCATTACTCGCGTTAAACAATGTGGTGAACCCCACTGAGACTCGGTAACACAGATACATCTGAAAGCTTGCGCATACACGCACAACTTAACTTCATGCAGCTAAAAATGCTTACATGCAAAACAATTTTTACACAAACAAAAATGGCACTTGAACATTTTGAAGGCACTTGAAAAAATGGGGGGGGGGGGGGGGGGGCGTCGTCATAAAAGCAATCTACCGACTGAGCGAGATCCCTTCCCTGAACGTATCTGTAAGATGGGTGAGCAATCAGTACTGCACCAACAGACTACTAAAAGCGGATTATCTCCCTTCGACCAAAAGCAATTTAAATACGTCTTGCTGGAGACCCGGCCTCAGTGGCGTCGTGATTAAGCCATTAGACTACAGGCTGGTAGGTACAGGGTTCGCAGTTCTTAAGGGCTCAGTGGGTAGGTGTAAGGTTACTACACCCTCTTCTTTCTCACTAACCACTAACAACTAACCCACTGTCCTGGACAGACAGCCCAGATATCTGAGGTGTGTGTCCAGGACAGCATGCTTGAATCTTAATTGGATATAAGCACGAAAATAAATTGAATTGAATTGAATTGTTTGAGACACAACCGGCCTCGATGGTGTCTTGGTTAAGCCATCGGACTAGAGGCTAGAGGGTACAGGGTTCGCAACCCCAAATCGGCTCCAACCCAGAGCGAGTTCTTAAGGACTCAGTGGGTAGGTGTAAGGCCACTACACCCTCTTCTATCTCACAAACCACTAACAGTTAACAGCTAATACTCTGTCCTGGACAGACAATCCAGATAGCTGAGGTGTGTGCCCAGGACAGCGTGCTTGAACCTTAATTGGATATAAGGACGGAAATAAGTTGAAATGAAACAAAAACTGGTTGACACACACACACACGCGCGCGCTCGTACACACACACTAAAAAAAAAGGGGGTGGGGAGAAGAAATCCTTAATAGAAACATTAGTTGTACGTAACTGCGCGGGCCTCTATTCAATTTATGAACAAAAATAGCACGTCAAAATGTCAATTACTTACTACTTCACTGCCACATCTTTCCCTTCTCCTCTCCTACTACTCTCTCTCTCTCTCTCTCTCTCTCTCTCTCTCTCTCTCTCTCTCTCTCTCTCTCTCTCTCTGAACGGAATAGCAGTCATGGCAGCACATACCACAATATTTGATATAGGCCTACCAGTCCTGTGGCATTGGTTGAGACGGGGTTTAAGCCTACGAATATATATATATATATATATATATATATATATATATATATATATATATATATATATATATATATATATATATATCCTTACATTAAAACAGATCCATAGATCCTTAGCATATACTTGAGACACAGATCCATAGATCCTTAAATTAGAGACACATCCATAGATCCTTACATTAGACATATCCAAGGATATACTGGGGCGTAGTCAGAAAGGAAAAAACACCGAGGAAAACCCAGACCTGTAAAATAAATATCAGTGTCATGGGAAAAATAAAATAAATCTGGGGAAATTCCAGACGAGGCAAGTGCCTCTTCTGCCTCATGCTGGCTACGCCATTGACATACGTGATGTGTAGGTGACAAAATCATGTAACTGTATGTGTGTACATGTATATTAAAAAAGGCGGCATTAATTATTTAACATCTGCTTTTTCAATACAGTAGACACGTCTTTTTTAAGATTTTGTTAAATTTAATATTATAATCATGATTATTATTAAAATTATTATATACTCTTCAAAAAAAGAAACGCAAAAGGGTACAAATGGGTTATAACTCCGATTTTATGTTTCCTACCGGTTCATGCTTTGTGAATATAAGGTCATTGCATGTCCCAAACACATTCCCACGGTTACATTCGATAAAACGCAGCTACTGTACAATAAAGTTCCAAAATGTGAATATTCGCAAAAACGCAGCCACGTGCAAACCATGTCACCACTGCACGTGCGTTGTCTGCACGTGCAACATGAACACCGACAGTATAAAAGTGCAGGGTGTTCGCTTGCCTGGCCTCTGTATCTGGCCGACAGTTGACAATCCAGGACATGCCACGTCTCAGTGAACCGCAGAGAAACAATGCCATCGGCCGACTAGACGCAGCCGAATCCAGAACGGCCGTTGCCAGGGCATTCCATGTGTCCCCAAGCACCATCTCCAGACTGTGGGACCGTTACCAGCAACATGGATCAACACGTGACCTCTCTAGATCCGGTCGACCACGGGTCACTACCCCCGGGCAGGACCGCTACATCCGGGTACGCCACCTTCGGGAACGATTGACTACTGCCACCTCCACAGCCGCAGCAATACCAGGTTTGCGCAGGATATCCGACCAGACCGTACGGAACCGCCTACGTGAGGTAGGAATTCGTGCCAGACGTCCAGTTCGAGGTGTCATCTTAACACCAAAACACCGTCGACTCCGACTGCAGTGGTGCCAGATTCATCGACAATGGCCTCAACTGCGATGGAGACAGGTGTGGTTCAGTGACGAGTCCCGATTTCTGCTCCGACGTCATGATGGAAGATGTCGCGTGTATAGGCGTCGTGGTGAACGTTATGCGGCAAACTGCGTGCAGGAAGTGGACAGATTCGGCGGGGGTAGTGTCATGGTGTGGGCAGCCATCTCACACACTGGCAGAACTGACCTGGTCCACGTGCAGAGCAACCTGAATGCACAGGGCTACATTGACCAGATCCTCCGGCCACACATCGTTCCAGTTATGGCCAACGCCAACGCAGTGTTCCAACATGACAACGCCAGGCCTCACACAGCACGTCTCACAACGGCTTTCCTACAGAACAACAACATTAATGTCCTTCCTTGGCCATCGATATCACCGGATTTGAACCCAATTGAGAATCTATGGGACGTGTTGGACCGACGCCTCCGACAGCGACAACCACAGCCCCTGCCCGAGCTGGCAGCAGCCTTGCAGGCCGAGTGGGCCACCATCCCCCGGGACGTCATCCGTACTCTGGTTGCTTCAATGGGCAGGCGGTGCCAGGCAGTTGTCAACACACGCGGAGGCCACACCCGGTATTGACTTCAGATGACCTTGACCTTGGTGGTGTGTCCTATCACTTACTCACAATGGACTAGAGTGAATTGTGAACAATCCTGCAACATTTGGTAATTATCGGACTCACCATTCAATAATTAAATCAATTCTCCAAATGTTACGACAATGTGGTTTTGCGTTTCTTCTTTTGAAGAGTATATATTTCTTATTTATTTTTTATAGCTGTAGCCGATTATGACACCAAATACGGTAGTTAAAGTTCCTATTTTTAAAGCGTAACAACATATAGGACCGGTGTTTGCACATGCGCAGTTGTGGCGGAAATGGAATTTCTCCATCATTCTTGTTAAATATTCCAAATTATTGAAACATTTTTAGATATATAATAACAAAATGGTCTACCCAGTTCGATTGAAAATGTATTGACCGAACATTTCCAAAAGTGCTCTATGGCACTGGATTGTTTAAATTTCGCTAAGCGATCGATTGTAAGTACGGTGTAAGTGTAGATTTCCGAGTTGACATTTTCGTCTATCAACAATCTGCATAAATTTTGTTTCTTCACAACAAAATTACAATGGATTCTGAAGATACAGAAAATGATGTCATCGAAATAGTTCCACTTGACGAATATCAGTTCAGTCGGGTATGTATATTATCGGTTTATATTTCAGAATAATTGTCGGATGTTTCACCTCACAATCAACTTGTCCCATCCACTAAATCTAAAATCACGACATTTTAGCATGACATGTTGATTCGCGTTACTTAATAGTTTAATTAGTGTATTTTAAAACTGCTTTGCAATTGTATTACAATTATTAGATGAACAAACTGTTTAATTGTCACTGGAACCAACACGGCAAAATAAATCTGTAGGTCTACCCCAGTTCACTGAATGAAGATTGAAACAAAAATGTAACTATTGACTCATCATCATGAGTCTCATCATCTCATGTTATTTATGATTTTCAAGTACATGTAGCACAAAATGTCATAAGAACAAATTAAGTATGTAGCTGAAATCGGCGGGGTTGAATGTCGATCAAGTACTCATCCGTTCGAGAGCTAGATGGAAATTGTATGCACTGCAGGGGTGCAGAAAGTACTTGCCCGCTTGTCAAATGCGAGTAAAAATTATCATAGACAGGTTAAAAAATGCAACTAACTGTCCAATGGGCATCTGTCTTTTTGTGACATCTACTGCATTGACAATAGATAACTTTTAAGTTTGGAACTGTGCAAGATGGAACTGTGCAAGATGGTCAAAAATCAATACTTCCTAGAATTTGAAATGTATTGTTTATGTTCAAATTATAATGCCATTAATGGAAGTGTATTTTTGAATATAGTGTTCTCTCTATATAAGAAAGATATGTGAAAAACTGTCTTTACCCGAATATTTCAAAATTTATTGAATTGTCAATGAAGATCTGACAGACTGTTAGAAATTTTTTTCCATTTTGTACATTTTAGTTGGTTCTGGTCTGGCGGGCAAGTGCAATATTTTAAATTTCTGCACCCATATGTATATATGTATTTATTTACATATATATGTATATAAATTAGACCTTTTGGATATTGTGTGTAAAATGTCCTCCACAAGGGTACTACTGTTGATCCTTTTGGAGGAAATTTAGCAGTTGGTGCCAAATCAGTTGGCGAATTTTATTTTAATTGGCCAAAAAAAATTAATGTAACAATTGACATTTTTTAGAAAATAACTTTCTGCAATTTTTCAAGTTTAATAGACAATTTGGCGAAATATTTTTCTCTCGCTGAGCTAGCCCAGACTTAATGCAATATTGAGTTGATAATGCTAATTCAATACACCGAAGGTGGTGAAAATGTGAAACTCTTTCCGCCATTGTTGCTATGGCTAAAGTTTAACCCAGAAATTTGCATGACAACCAGTCAACAGGGATTTATTCAGGCGTTCTGTGGGTCCGAACATACATGTACATGTCGTTTTTTCTTAATGCCCCTGTCACCTTGCCGGATAGCGTTAACGGACGTCCGACAGAGAGCAAAATTTTCAATCTGTTCTTCTCCGTTCACATGTGTTTCCTGTCCTTTTGTCGTTTGGTGAATGCATTCATTATCAGGCAAGGTCTGTCGAAGTGCGTTCAATCTGGTGGAAAGTTTTGTGCATGCACAAAACTTGGAACGGACTCCACCGGGAAAAGGTGTCCGCCAGTTGTACGGTTGTTGTGCGCTGGGCATGCGTTTTGTTCGGAACTTGTGTGTTCCGCATCCTGTACTTGTCATTTCGCATTCGTTGATGTCTGGTGGATGTGACTCACGACCGGACTACTACCTGACATGCATCGGATGAACCGGAGGTGTACCTCATGTTCTGCGGACGATTACCTGATACGGAACACATGGGAACTGGTGAATAACGGATGTGTAGCGGGGTCCACAGGAGAAAACTGATGACTTCAGGAATAGTACAGTATAAGTACCGTACATGTAACAGGTCTTCACCGAGTCTGAAACGGACAGCGACGTACATCCTCCGGGGTATATAATGTGGCTTCCCTGTCTCACCCCCTCAAGACCTTCTGGGACCGTGAGGACCTTCATGATGGAGTGTCGTGTGAGACTCCGCCTGCAGTATCAACTGGCCCTGATCCAGGCACAGATTGACCTGCTAGATGCCAATCTCAACATCTGTGCCCATGTAGAGAACAGGAGGAAAAGGGGGCAGCGGAGATGGTGGTCTAGGGCATGGCTGGGCCATGAGAGGCGGCGACAGTTTGGTCTTTATGACCAACTCATGATGGAGCTGCGGAGAAAAGACCAGAAGGCATTTGTCAGCTTAATGAGGATGCCCCCTGAGATGTTTGATAAGATCCTCGTAGTGGCAAGACTTCTTGGGCTTCTTCTTTGACTTTGATTTATGTGATGAAACTGATGAATGGCTGGGAGTGGGAGAGACTGACCTTGCAGGGACCCCTTCAGGCTCAGAAAGGGCTTCTTCCTGTGGCTTATCATGGGCGTTTGAGACTTCTGGAGGTGCATCCTCGTCTGCGACTGCAACTGCCTCTAGGGCGGCAGGCCCGTTTTGCCCCACTGTCACAGGAAGGAGAGGGGGACCTGGCAGCCTTCCACCGTGCCTTGGCCTTGCCCTTCCCAGCCTTCCCGAACTTCCCCTTGGTCATCTTGGAGAGAGGTGTTGAGCCAACTGGAGCCTGATGATATGTGCACCCTGTGTTCAATTCACCGGACTATTTATACCCGTTTTGTCTGTCATGTGACCTGTACAAATATGTTTGAAGAACGTTTTGTCAGTTTCTCATGCGTTCCACTTTCGTTTTGACCGGATCTTGTTTGTTACTCATACGGTAATGTCTGTTAAGTGACCAGTAATTGTCCTGTACTTGTCCGATGATTGGGCATTGTGTGTTTTATCCGCTTAATATCGGGTGTTCTTCTGTTCGAAGGGCCTCGAGCAGCAACAGAGACGACTTTCACCACCGGATAATTTTCTTTCGCTCCGTCGGACGTCCGTTAAGGCTATCCTGCAAGGTGTGACAGTAGCTGTAAAAGCTAAATATTAAAATAAAGATGCTAAAGGTGTTAAAATTGTTTTTGAAAGTATGTTTTGTGGGGTTCATTTGGGGAAAATGAGTAAATATGATGTATTGAATGCAGTGAGGTGTGTGTGTGTGTGTGTATTTATATGAACACACATGTATGTATAGATAGGCACTGTTTATGCTGTCATTAATCAAATGCGAATTAAAGTTGAATTTGGCAAAGTTAAATTTCATTATTGATTTGCCAAAAGTTACTGTATACATACATGTACATCAGGGTTTCATATGACAAAGGAATCCTGCATATTTGATGCAATATTTACTTAAAATACTCCAAAATAAAAGCAAAATATTTCCGATGTCAATCGATTTTACATTATTTTGTTTTTAAATACATAAAAACCTAACAACTATGAAGTTCAAAAATGAAAATAGCTGAGCGGTTTAACTGGTTCCCAACCTTATCAATACGTTTGATGTAACTTAAGTCTTAAGTAAAATCTAGTGTGGCCGATGTAGCGTGCCAGACCCTCTGTCTAAATTTAAATCATCACGACAATGTCGAATGCGCAGTCTGTTAACAGATGTCAGATACTAGTTTTAAAACCAGCTGCAAATTTTTTGTTCGGTCTATATATCTTGTTTTTTTTATTGTTTAATATATATTTTTTTAATACATGTAGATGGTTGAGCATATTTTGTAATAGGGGTTAGTCATACTTATTTCGCAGATGAAGCTATGTTACAAAACCGGTTAGCATGCAGCATTGTGATGGGTGACTAAGAGCCAAAGGGTGCATAAAAAGACAAAAAAAAGCACTACATTATTGATAAGAAGAAACACAATGTATATGTATTAAACAGATAGAATAGTGGATATAATATATGCATGTAATATAAACTAGACATTTATTCAGTTAATTATGTGATTTAAGAAATATGTCCTAGATGACTCCCATTTTTGAATGCACGACTCCCAAAATAAAATAATTTCCAGATGCTAGGTGGAACCCTGATACATGTATATATCAGGGCTTCTAGATTATGGTAGCCCCACTGCCATGTCTAGTGATATTCAACGTTGGGCTAGTAAATAGCTACTATTGCCATGCCCGATGTCTAGTGGAAAAAACCCCGTCAAATGCTGCAGTTAGGTCTATTTTGTAAATATATATATCCTGTCCCCACCATCACCACGATCAAGTGTTAGTGTTTTTAAGCTCTATCTCCCTGTTTAGGTGTGATATCTGATTATATCTGATTTCTACTATTAATTAGTAAAATTATATTAACTTAAAGTAAAGTAGGGCTAGTGAATATTTAATCGTGGCTAGTAAATGTTTAAAATAACTGATCCCATGGCTAGTGGATTTAGTAAAACTTCTAGAATCCCTGCTATATATATATATACTTGTATACATGTATTAAATTGTGTGCCCAGATCTACAGTGAAATTGTCCGTCTAGCTGATAGAAACTTGAATTTGATTACAAACTTGTGTTTTGCATACACACACGTTATGTAGCATTTATAAAAAAAAAAATGCCCTTATTAGTGGATATTTTTGTTTCAAAATATACTGTGGTAATATTTTCATCACAATCATGCTGGGGTTTTTTGGGGTCTAGATGTGATTTTGTAAACGGAGTTCGGATCAAGTAAACAAATTAATGAATAATTCACAGAAATTTTGCCAATTTGTGGCTATGTGAATTGTACCCTGAAATTAGTTGCCATTTTAAAACAAATGACTAAGAACTGTAAAATGTGCTGTGTGAGTCTGTGTCTGTCTGTCTGTCTGTCTGTCTCTCTCTGTCTGTTTCTCTCTCTCTCTCTCTCTCTCTCTTTATATATATATATATATGTATGTATATATAATATGTGCATGTTAGTAAAATGTTCATAAATTCTTCACTCATGTGTATGTAACGTGAGTAACGACTGAAAATAATGTTAGTATTATAGACAAAGTAGATCTATAAATAAAAGAGATAAACTTGTTTTTGCTGCACTGACTTGTATTCAAAGAACCCATCCTGTCTTAGTTGAGGACAGGAGACTATTTAAACTGTGACTGTCTGAGTAAATAGCTTGGTTTGCCATGAAACACGCAATTAAACCTTTGACAGCTCGTGTTTAAAGTGTGTCTACTTGTCCCACATACCTCTGGAAGATGTCACACTTGTTCGCTGAACATTGTTTCAGTACATGTGTGTGTATGTGTTCTCGGCCTAGGAGAAAGTGCTGAGTTTATTTCCGTTGAGGAATGTCACCTGAAAAGTTATGGTGTTTTGGTTTTACGATATCACTAGAGTATATTCATTCATTAAGCATATCACAGGGCTCGAACTTAAGAATTTGTCTCCCACAGCACTTGTAAAACAAATTGCCATGGTCAAAAAGGCCATCCAACAGCAAGTTTGAGCCTGCCTATGCAATTATTTTAAAAATGACTTTTTCAGAAAATAAACTTGACTGAAAGGTTATTTTGCTGTGTCAAGACACATTTCAAATGTACAAGTATTAAATACTGGCAGATAATGTACGACGCCCATGCTTATATAACTTTTAGTCTAGACTCGATCTCTAATGATGTCACACACATATAATTTGTATGGTATTGTCGTGACATTAGTGTTTCAGAATCTGTTAGTCTCCAGTCTAGACTCTAAAAGTTTTATAAGCACCAGGCCCCATGCTTATAAACCTTAGAGTGTAGACTTCAACGTCATGGCAATGTCAATGTCACTCAAATAGCATTAAGTTTATTAAAAGTCCCGGCCTGGGCCCCATTCCACGAAAGAATTAACCAGAACTAACTTTAACTACTGTACTTAACTACATTCAGCTCAGTTGGTAGAGTGCTCGTCTGAGGTGCTTTGGATCGATGGATCAAATCCCCTCAGTGTACCCATTCTTTGATTGGGTTTTTTCCCCGTTCCAACCATTGCACCACAATTGGCACATCAAAGGATGTAGTACAATGTACATGTTCTCCTGTCTGTGGGGAAAGTACATATATAAAGATTATTACACAAGCTTGTGTGTCGTACTGATTTTACGAAACAAGTGTCAAGATTATTGTATGAATCCTGACATGAGTTTCGTAAAATCAGTAGGATTCACACGCGAGTGTAATAATTTCTTTATTATCCACAGTATCCAAAATATAATTTTTTATGAGTAGCAAGCTAGGACCATGTCAAAACGCTTGAAACGTAACTAAAAAGAGGAAGCCACATTAAGTTATGGTGTCGCTTCACAAAATTAAGACATTCGTGGTGCACGTGAAATCATTAGGACACATGTGGGTCATACTGATTATATATCCCTGAATATCTTGAACTATGTGGATAATAAAAAAAAGTATTTGCCATTGATAAAAAAAATGGAAGTGAAAAATCACTATGGCAGAATTTGGATTAATGATAATTGTAGTGAATTGAAAATTGGCTAGCAAATACTGTTTAATGTTTTAAAGTTGTGTAGTGATCTGTGAAACTTGTGTACAGCAAATCGTGACATGATCATGAAGAAAATAATCCCCAGAATTATTAAATGTTTGATATCCAATAGCTGATGATTAACAAACCAATGTGATCTACATGTCGTGGTGTCATTAAATATAACAATCAATATTTCTTTCTACATTGTGAACATTCAACTCCTATGTGTACACATATGAAATATTTAATGGTACATAAATCCTTGGATAATACATGTATATACATGTATATATGTTACAGTCAATGTGTAAAACCAGGCAATCTGTAGAATGCCTGAAATTTTCAGGCAATCTGTAAAGTAACTGATTCACTCAGGCAATCTGTATATTGCCTAAATATTTCAGGTAATATACACATTGCCTGACTTTGCAAGGTAATTTCTAGACACATTGCCTGAAATGAAAGATCCACCATTCATTGACAGCAATTGTTATAAAGGTAAACACAACTAGTGACAAAATGAAATATTATTTAATTCACTACGGATTTGAGATAAAGACCTTAAAGTGCTGTGCTAGACCATACACTAAAATTTCAAATTCCACAATTAAATGCTTTCTTAATTCATTGCAATAATATTTTACACTGATATGCAGAGTTCGACAAATCCGCTAGCCCGACGCCCGTGGCTAGTGGTTTTTAAGTTCGGGCTAGTGAGAAACGCAAAACCACTAGCCCCTGCGGGCTAGTGGTTTCCCCCCTCCTCTCGTCATCGCTCAATCGTGGGTTTTTTTTTTTCTTTCTTTCTTTTTCTCTCGGCTGAAATTTCGTTTAATAAATTTGATTGTGACGTTTGTCATCGAATAATATCAACAACGCAATCAGTATATACTAATAATCCACTTGAGCTAGGTCTGCAAACTGCAGTAACATGCTATCTCTACATTGTCAGTTACAGCATGCATTGTTTACCTTTCCCTTTCAAGTTTCTGGCACAGGAAATAAAGTCTAATGACATGCGTGTTTTGATTGGTTAGACACGTCACGTGGTAGTTAATCTCGCACATATGTTTTAGGCTAAGAACTTGGAAATCACCAATCGCGACGACAGGTTAATCTCAATCAAGTAAACCCCAGCCATGCTTTGAATTTCAGTGTTTGTTTTATTTACCTATTGTTTTCTAATTTAACACTTCGCTGACATGTGGTTATCGGCAATCAGGAAAACAATTTACTTTAATGGTAACCGCACCTGCACTGACTCGGCTTGGCCTATTACGTGTAGCGGTTTGGATAATACGTCACAGCTGCCGGTACAAGATAATACCTTTTTTGTTCATCAATTAACAACGGATTAGATGTCGCCGTTATATTCATTTGATATCGGTCTGACACGGGATAATGCCCTGTATTTGGCATCATCGTTCCTGGCGACTAAATAGTAGGCCCTAAATATATAACCCAACTACCAAATACACTGAACCATCTATTACCGTGTGTCACACTGTCGTATCCTCATTTAAATTTAATTATTTTGATAGTGTGTTTAGATACCAACCAAGAGTTTGCTCAATTATTTTTCCCCGGGGGGGGGGGGGGGGGGGGGGGGGGGGGGGGGGGCAAAAACGAAAACGGGACAATGACGATGGATCACACTTGACAAAAGACAAAACGTATGACACGACAAAACTGAAAGTTACAACATGATTTAAGTGTTTGTTTTATTTTACTGTTATACTCATAAATGTGTACCCTGCGATATGTAAATCAATAATTATGAAAATGCCACATAAAAGTATTAAAACATCACTCCCGTAGAACACTGCTGGAAACGACCGAGTAAAATTCTCGATAAAAACATTTGCCTGTAAATAGCCGTGACGTCACGAAGGGAACGCGCTTCACAGAAACCTACCACGAGATGACTTCCAGCGCAAGCGAAAGTGGGACCGACAGCGACTGCCAAGCTCATTAATCATGTGATTTTTCTTTCGATGATGAATAGTGTAGTAATGACGACTGGACTAATATTTGTGCAACACAACAAATAATGCCTTATCAGTTTGAACCTGGAACATTTTCCGATGAACCACCGCCTGACAGATGACGATGAAAATGGTCGTGGAGACAGCTTACCACTAATTTACAACTTTTATTCTTGTTTTGTTCTTTAGCTTTTCGTGTGAATTATTTTGCTACACTGTATGTTCTAATACTTATGATGTAGTAGAAAAGACGATAAATAACTCTTGAATTCTGCGAGTCAAGTGGACCCGATATCGGTAATTTTAAGAAATAAACAAAAACGACTTTTAGTCCATCCCATCCCTCTATGAAGATGTTTTTTTTTGTGTGAATAATTTCAGTTTAGTTTGACGTAAAAAAAAAAAGTAAAAGTGTTTTGGAAATAACAAAACAATACTATTTTTTTGTGTGCAGTTGTGAAAACAGTCTGCTCAGAAATAAATAACTTATTTTAATTTTAAGAAATAAACAAAAATGACTTTTAGTCCGTCCGTCATCTATGAAGATGTTTTTTTGTGTGAATAATTTCAGTTTAGTTTGACGTAAAAAAAAAAAACCCAGAAGTAAAAGTGTTTTGGAAATAAGAAAACAATACTATTTTTTTGTGTGCAGTTGTGAAAACAGTCTGCTCAGAAATAAATAACTTATAGCACATTCCATAGTATGAAAAAGGTTTTCTCTGTGGGAAGGTACTAAAGTAAAATTAATTTAATGTATTTATAGTCTGTTTTACAGGGAACGCCTTTTTTCATACTATGGAATTTACAAGTCATTTATTTCTGAGCCGATTGTTTTCTAAGATGCATACAAAACTAGCCAATTTTTTTTTGCTTTTTTACAAAAAAAACCCTACATTTTTGTAGGATGGGACGGACTACGCTATAGATACTTACTTGTCTGTACTTTATTGTTTTAATGTTCTCGAACTGTAAAGAAAAATCTCACAAATGAACGAGATGCAAACGACAATAAATCGGATCTCGATAATTGCACGAACCGTGCATGAGAAAACAAACTGACCGGAGTTGAAAGCATAACGCAATTTGGGAAATTGACGATATACACCCCAAGGTCGTTTCGGTGTGGATGGCGTCGGCTTCTTGTCATTTGTTTTGTGTCGCAGAAAAACTGTTGGTACAGCATCTTTTTTTAAAAGCCATAACACATGATATTCCCATATCTCGCTTAAGACGACAAGCCAGTTCGGACGAATCGAAACTAAAATGTCTGCTATCGCAACAGTTTCCGGCATTTTCTTCCTGTCCAGTATTTCCACGTTGTTTTAATCAAATTCACACACAGCTTTCTCACAGCAACATTACTAGGAAATGTGTGAAAACTAAATTTATCGGCTTTTGTATTGCTACGGCCGCCAAGAACACGCCGTTTAACCATAATAAACACAAAAAAAGCAATGAACAATGGCGCTGACTAGCGAAAGGAGTTCCCTTCGTGACGTCACGGATCAAATCTTACGGAAATTCCCGAAACGAATTCAGCTGGTTCTGTTTTTCAGGGGAATATTTTTAAATGGAAAATATACCGGTATATAATTTTTTTACATTTTTTTTTTTAATTTTCTAATCATATTAAATAATATCTTGATTGATATAGCTCAATACATCATACATCTGGAACAGCACTTTAAAACAAGTAAAAATCTAAACACATAATTGATAATTAATCACAAGATGCACATCATTAAAACAATTTGAATATTTTTGCTACAGATTTGAGATAAATACATTAAAACATACATCACATATATACATCATTAAAACAATTTGAATATTTTTGCTACGGATTTGAGATAAATACATTAAAACGTACATCACATACATCATTAAAACAATTTGAATATTTTTGCTACAGATTTGAGATAAATACATTAACCCAAAAAACCTGTTATATTAACATATTATTAATAGTACTAATTGTGGCATAGTGGTGAACTATTTTTGTTGTGTATGAAAAAGTAATAATATGCACAAAGTACAGAGTAAAATTAATTTTAAAGTGGTTTATTTGAAAGTAATACTATACGGTGATAACATACACAGTGTGCCATATAGTGACGAACAGTGTGAACATACCTGACAAGGATTCGGGAACATCATTGGTGACGTTGACTGTCCTGCTCAGATCCATCAGATTCTGCAGCATCCATGTTTGATGAACTGTCTGTTGTAGCATATGCTGCAATGAGATCCTCTTCACAGACACCATGCGTTCCAGAATGTCAGTTGGTAAGACAGAGGTACGCAATCCAATTCGTGCATCAGTACTGAAAAAGGCCTTCTATGGTGTCTGCTTGATGCCAGAATGATAACTGCCGTTTTTCTGGAATTGAACAAATCACAATCCCATAGGCCAGTCTGTTGAATTATCACCGAGCCATGCAATCAACATATCTTTCACATCACAGTTCAGCCGTTCAGCGGATCCTTGACTCTGAGGGTGCCGAGGCTTGCCATGAACCATGAGGAGATCGGGCCACAGAACTCAAGGTTCTGTGATGACAGATGCTGTAAACTTGCTGCCATTATCACTCTGTAGAATCTGAGAGGCACCGAGGAGCAGAAATATGTCCATCAACTGAAAGGCTACTTCTACTGCACGTTTAGATGTTAGTGTGCGCAGGACACAGTATTTTGTCAAATGGTCTTGATAGACCATGATCCACTTGTGTGGTGCCTTTGTCATGGATTGCATATCAATTAGATCCACTTTCCCTCGTGATCAAAAATCCTTTGATAATATTGGTCTCACGGTAATCCCTTTTGTCGTAGCACGTTTTCGTTTCTTTTGGCACTCAATGCAAAGAGATTTGAAGAGTTCAGTGCTTTCCCTCATAATGTTTGCATATCTAGACAAAAACTTAACCATTTTGTCGCGACCACCATGCCCAGTTGAAATGTGAGCACGCTTAATGATGTCATACATTTCATCAATGTTCACTTAGTATATTGGTTCCTCTGCCAAGTTGGCATGCTTGCGAATTAACTTCTCCACATCACCACACTGGAGTATTTCGTACCGTCCTAGAATGTAGTATTGTCTAGCAGTTTTTAATTTGACCGAACAAGCTTCCTTCAACTGATCCATCATTTGGAAATATTCCTCTTTCAGCATAAGCACTGACTTTGTATCACTGGCCTTCTTTCCTAGAAGTAATTCCTTAAAACGAACATCCATTAACTCTGCCATTGCTGAGCAGTGATATGCCTGCCTATCCATACTGTATTTATGGAGAAACACCTTTACCCTGGCTTCTAATCCGTTGCAAAAACATTCATATACCATATTAAACGATTATTCTTTCAAAGTATAGAATTAATAGATTAAGACAGGTTAACATCAAAAGTTATCATGAATGCATGTTCAACGGACTTCTAATCCATTGAAAAAAACAATCTATTTTAAGGTAATTAACCGTTATGATTATTCTTTCAACGTATAGAATTAACAGGTTTAATAAGACAGTATGAGATTAAAAGCAATATTTTGAATCTTAATTACTTTGATGTCAAGCTTTTTGTCAGTGTTTTGTTTTTGGAGAATGTCTTTGTGGAGATTTTTATTTGAAATAAATTACATAATTTTAACTAATATTGCATTTTGTCACTAGGTGTGTTTACCTTTACAACAATTGCTGGCAGTGAATGGTGGATCTTTCATTTCAGCCAATGTGTCTAGAAATTACCTTGAAAAGTCGGGCAATGTGTATATTGCCTGAAATATTTAGGCAATATACAGATTTTCAGGCATTCTATAGATTGCCTGGTTTTACACATTGACTGTAACATATACATATATATATATATATATATATATATATATATATATATATATATAGTGTGTGTGTATAAACTGAACACCATTTTCAATTTGGAAATGTTTGACTATACATACATACATAGGGACTGAATTTAGCTCAGTCGGTAGAGTGCTCGCTCGAGGTGGTTGCGTCACAGAATCGAACTACCTCAGTGGATCCATTCAGCTGATTGGGCTTTTTATCGTTCCAACCAGTGCACCACAACTGGTCCAAGGTCGTGGTATGTGCTTTCCTGTCTGTGGGAGAGTGCATATAAAAGATCCCTTGCTTCATTAAGAAAACTGTAGCGGGTTTCCTCTTATAACTATGTGTCATAATGACCAAATGTTTGACATCCAGTAGCCGATGATTAATTACGGTAATCAGTGCTCTAGTGGTGTTGTTAAACAAAACAAACAAACTGTACATACACATGTACATGGACTGTACATGAATTATGATTTATCACTCCATCAGGTACTCAAAACCAAAGTTCCAAATAACTGAAAATATTTTCACTGAGAAATTATCATGTATTGGGGTGATGTAGATATATTGTTTATTTGTTATTGGACAATTTGATAACCTTATTGGTATTACATATGACAACATGATGACATCACAGTTAGGTAAACATGAAAAATGACATCATATAGTGGTAAAGCGTTAGCTTAATGTGCGGTCGGTCTAGGATCGATTCCCGTCGGTGGACCCATTGGGCTATTTCTCGTTCCAGCCAGTGCTCCACAACTGATTAACAAAGGCTGCAGTATGTACTATCCTGTCTGTGGGATGGTGCATATAAAAGATCCCTTGCTGCTAATAGAAAAGAGTAGCCCATGAAGTGGCGACAGTGGGTTTCCTCTCTCAATATATGTGTGGTCCTTAGCCATATGACCATAAATAAAATGTGTTGAGTGCATCGTTAAATAAAAACATTTTCTTCCTTCTTATGCCTCTTGTTTCCAGTATTAAATTTATAATAATATGCTATTTTAATACAATTCATTATACATATTTTGAACAGAATGAATAGAACTTTGGGTTTTGAAAATTATCTCTGAATAAAATGCAAAGTTATAAAAAAATTTAGAACAGTGGTTTATTGTGTCTATATGTACTTCCATAACTGGTATGGATATAAAAAAAAAAAAAAAGGTTTGAAAATGCCCCTACTCTAAATTATATTGTGTTACTTTATTAGTTTTATGTACACAACCCTTGTTTACCCTTGAAATAGGCTGTTTAATTGTAAATAAGGGGTTAGGAATAATAAAAAGAAGGAAAGAATATGTTTTTAGAGAATTTTTTTTTAGCTGACTTGGAGAGGTAATAAATAAAATAACAAACACGGTACGAGTTGTTATCAAATTTATGTCCCTTGTTTATTATCATAGATATGTATCGGGTACCTGTAAACTGACCACTCCTGTTTGTTCAGGTAGGGGATGTTAGACAGTACACACATGGATGAAACTGTATGCAAACTGTGGCCATTGTGAACCCAATCTCTACCATCACCCATATTGTCCAGGGATATTCTCCCGTGCTTCGACTTGACTCGACTGGTGCACAGTTTGTAGTTTCAGACAACGGGTCACTGTGTGATCCTGTCCTCCATATACCAACCGTGACCCGTGTTGTCAAACATTGTTGTATTGTGACAGTGATGTGAATTGTGGAGACCCGTTCACCGACTCGAAGAGATGTTAATTATGTATCATTGTGTACTCTGGCTTGGTGAATAGAGTTGGTGAAAGAGATGGGAGATAAACAATAAGACAATATATTACTAGATGAAAATGTGTACATGTATCCATCCATTCAGGAACCCATCCATCCAAAATCTATCTATCCATCCATCCATCCATCCAAAACCTATCCATCTATCCATCCATCCATCCATCCATCCATTTATCATCCATCAATTCATCCATTCATCCATACATCCATCCAAAACCCACCCATCCATCCATCGATCCATTTATCATCCATCCATTCATCATCCATCCATCCATCCATTCATCCATCCAAAACCCATCCATCCATTCATCCATTCATCCATTCATCCATCCATCCATCCATCCATCCATCCATCCATCCACCCAACACTCATTCAATCATCCGTCCATCCATCCATCCATCCATCCATCCATCCATCCAAAACCCATCCATCCAAAACCCATCCATCCATTCATCCATCCATCTATCAGTCCATCCAAAACCCATCCATCCATCCATCCATCCATCCATCCATCCAGCACCTTATTAATCCATCATCAATTTGTCTATCCATCCATTTGTCCGTCTCTCCATCTATCTATCCAACCAACCAACCAACCAACAGCATGCATCCATTGTTGTGTATTGAGCTAATCATCGACAAAACAGTCTGTCCGTCCATCCATCCATCCAACCATCCAACCAACCAACAGCATGCAACCATTATTGTATATTAGGTTAATCATCGACAAAACAGTCTCACAAGTGTTTAGTCAGCTATGTATCTTTAAATTTAGCGTCATGACAATATTAGTGTCTTGTATGGCCTGGTATGGTCTTGCTTGCTAACATTTCCTGATTTACAGTCAGAATATATACACAAATCTACATATTGTGCACTAGCATACGCACAAGTATGTAATAAGTCCCATATGTTACTAGTATTAAACATATTCATGTGTTTAGTGTTTGGTATAAGATATCGCAATGCTTGATGCAAACGGTGACAACGGTCTTTGTTGCAAGTTGGTTTCTTGTTGACGCGTGGCATAAATTATGTATATCATGGCTCTATATAATACTGGATGCCATTATTGTGCTTAAATAAAGAATTTGACATGGTATGTCATCCAGTATAGATTAATCGGGGCTGTCATAAAACCAATCCCATGTTTAATAGTTTATTTATTTGACAAACTAAAAAGACCTTTTGATACTATTTTCCCTTGAAAATTCACCTAGCTGCTAACATTCATTGTACAAAACATAATCAGTGCTAAGTATTCATGCTTATATCATGTTCCTGCAGCCTATGTTATATTGTAGTTTTAAATCAATGATATTCACATACATATATATGTACACATGTACAGTTCCATGTGTATGTTTGTTTTTTGGGTGAGAAGTAGCCCAGTGGTACAGCGCTCGCTTGATGCACGGTCAGTTTAGGATTGATCCCCGCCGGTGGGCCCATTGGGCTATTTCTCGATCCAGCCAGTGCACCACGACTGGTACATCAAAGGTCATGGCATGTACTATCCTGTCTATGGGATGGTGCATATAAAAGATCCCTTGCTGCTAATTGAAAAGAGTAGCCCATGAAGTGGCGACAGCAGGTTTCCTCACTCAATATCTGTGTGGTTCTTAACCATATGTTTGATGCCATATAACCATAAATAAAATGTGTTGAGTGCGTCGTTAAATAAAATATTTCCTTATGTTTGTTTGGTTTGTTTAATGACACCACTAGAGCACATTGATTTATTAACGGTAGACTAAACTCCAGCAAGAGCCTTATGTGTTGGAAAGATGCATACCCGGACCACCAACACATACTGACACTTTAACAAATGAAACACGCGTAATTTGAGAATTAATAAAAAACCGTGATTATTCCTGCTAACTGGGGGCAGCCAGTTTGTTTTGTTTTTATGACGTCCGGTGGTATAGCTTGGGGCAAAGTGACGTCAGCTCAGGTCCAACTTCTCTATTGTGCACAGTGTAAACAAATGCTCTAATTTACGACAAGGCGCTTCGCTTGTATTGGATGTCAAACATTTGGTAATTTTTACATATACATACATGTAGTCTTAGAGAGGTTATTTCTTGTTCCAGCCAATGCACTACGACTGGTATATCAAAAGCAGTGGTATGTGCTATCCTGTCTGTGAAATGGTGCATATAAAAGATCCCTTGCTACCAATGGAAACATTTAGCGGGTTTCCTCTCTAAGACTTTATGTCAAAATGACCAAATGTTTGACATCCAATAACCGATGAATTAATAAATCAATTGCTCTAGTGGTGTCGTTAAAACAAGCTAACTCTAAAATTGTCACAAGTAAAGGGAGTTAATTCACAGTCATTTTTAATTTTGATGTAAATACAGCTTTTTCAATAAGGCTTATAAAATTGGAACAGCTGTTATTGGAAAAGAAAACATACATATATATGTATTAATGTCTTCTATCACTGAACTACAACTTTGCAACAACAAAATTTTGATCTGCTTTTAACTTTATTATAAAGTTACCTTTAAGTGAGTCACACAGTAGCTACCTGTGTATATCTATATACTTATTGTTACCTGAGGTCGCTGCTTTCATAACAGGAACACAATTAACAAAAGGCAGCTTTCTTGATAACGCGATGTGGTCTTTATATATCTCCTCTTCAAGGAAATGATGGTGTGTCGTCAACTGTGAAATAGTTTTGATCTTTTTGTATGTGTCACCATCCGGCTTAAGAAGATAATTTACCACAGGTGAATATGTTTTTGTATCGGCGGCCGGCCAGAGACTAACTGCCCCGGGTTTTTTTTTTTAGTTTCCATGTGGCTTTTACAAGTAAACAGGTTGTGGATGTGTTACTGTGTGCATGTGTGTGCTTCTTATTCGGCTTCAAATGAGGAGAAGGATTTTAAAAGGATTAGGAATTAATGTAACACTGATTCTCTGTGAGGGTTTAAATGTGCAAGATTGTGGTTTCAAATCAAAGCTGTGTGGAGTTTCTTTTAAAACTTGAAAGTAGATTAAGGGATTACGGTGTTTCATGTTTTTCTTTTCCAATGTGTAGGTTGCTACCTTCCATGTCAGTTGCTTGTATAGTGTACATGCATATTTAAATGTATGTACCTGTATGTATCTTACAAAGTTCTGTAATCAAGTTGTTTATATTTTGTTAAAGCAAATACAAATACTAATAATTTATGTGTATGTGCAGGAAGGTGGATGTGGGTATTTTCTTAGATTTGTTGCTTCTTTTAAAAAGAAGTCAGTTTGTTGTTGTATAATGTATATCGTAAATAAAATATAATATAAAGAATGAAAATAAATAAGTTTTTTGGTTGATGGAATGTTAATAGCAAGGTGTCCATTATGTTTTGAAGTACATTGTCAAGGTTCACATACGCTTGAAAAGGCCCTAAATTTGAAGGGTTGCTCTGAAAAGCGCTATATTTTATGGGCAAGCTCACAAAAACCCCTAAATTGGGTCATATAAGCCCTGAAATTGTTAAGACATTTTTCTTCTTCTGGAAACATCAAATAAATTGCCAAAAATACATCGATATCTACTTTCATTTGTTGATCTCTGTGCTCGCTCAAACATTGGTATGTAAACAAAGCCAAAATGTTACCATTTCTGTAGACAGTGTGATTAAACAGCAACATACAAATAATCTTGGCATGGAACATTTAGGCTGATCATATTCTCCGGTTGCCGATTTATTTTGATTAACCTTCTAAAGTATGTTTTACATTCAGAAATTGGACGACGGGATCCGATTTGACAAAATTATATTTTACTGAGCATCAGTTCTCAGATTGATAAAATTGAGGTGTGTTTAATGTGAAGGACTAGAATGTCTGATGTTGATGAGGACCACAAGTGTGGTGATAATACACACATGTACATTGATGAGGACCATGAGTGTGTTGATGATGCTTACAGTGATGAGGACCACAAGTGTGGTGATAATAAGTGCATGTACATTGATGAGGACCATAATTGTGTTGATGATGCTAATAAAGATGAGGACCACGGATGTGGTGAAAATAAGCACATGTACATTGATGAGGATCACAACTTCAAGTATGGTGATAATACACACATGTACATTGATGAGGACCACATGTGTGTTGATAAGGACCACAAGTATGGTGATAATACACACACGTACATTGATGAGGACCATGGGTGTGTTGATGAGGACCATGGGTGTGTTGATGATGCTTATAGTGATGAAGAACACTTCTCTGATGACTCTCTAGAAGCGGCAGACTCTGGTCTGTCGGTTCTCACGGAAACCGTTGATTCTGTAAGTAAGGCACAGTTACAGTGCTGAGTGCAAATGTATTTAACGTAATGTATGTACCTGTAACTGTAACTGCTGTACAGTCATATTTAAAGTTTGTATTAACAACACCACTAGAGCACATTAATTTATACTAACATCTTGTCTGTTCTCACAGAAACGGTTGATTCTATAAGTAATGCTAAGCTACAGTGCAAATGTAATATGTATCAACCAGTGTTTGACAAATGTTTGAGAAAGTCACTAGCCCTCACAGAAGCTTTGACTAGTGTCACATTGTATTATAGTAATATACAACATGTACACTAGTTGATAGTTTGCACTAGCCTGGACCATAAATTCACTAGCCAGGTCCGAGGACTAGTGGAATTGTAGAACTAAGTACTGTAGATGTAGATATACTGTAACAGTACAGTCCTATTTAAAGTTTGTTTTAACAACACCACTAGAGCACATTGATTTACACATACATGTAGTCTTAGGAATGAATGAATGAATAAATGAATGTTTAATGACACCCCAACACAAAAATACACATCGGCTATTGGGTGTCACAAATGGTAAGCATATGAAAATATTATTTATATATTTTATGTAAAACCACAGTGTAAGGAGCTGTGGGTGGAAAAAAAAAAACCCCGTTACATATATATATATGAACATGTGTTAGTTTCTAACCCTTAAAATGCACATCAGATATTAGCTGAATTTGTACTCGGTAAATACAGGGCTAGCTCTGGCTTAGCAAAACAATTCGCTAAATTGTCTTTAAATATGCAAAATCCACTGTCATTTTTCAACAGAATACATGCAATGTTTTCACCATATCAAAATAAAATTTGCTAATTGTTCCTGAAATTTGCAATTGGCCAATTTGGCGAGTGGCAGAGCTAGCCATTGGGTACACAGCACAGTAAATTCACTTTACTTTGCAACAACAATTTAGTACAGACAATACAAAAGTACTGTAATGTTATGTGTATAGCCCGCTGCACCGGATAAGCTGCATTATGTAATAAATGGTTATTGTGTAAAAAAAAAAAAATACTATCAGATAGACCGCTCTGACAAATAAGCCCACATTACCTTGAGCGGTTAACGCCTGGTGAAGAAAACGAGCGAGACGATTTGATACTACATACCATGCTTTTGTTTTTTATTTTGTCTACGCACCACATTTGGCAATAAATGGTTATTGAGTAAAAAAAAAAAAAGATCGTATTTAACCCGCAGCAGCAGATAAACCGCAGGGGAAAATTTTCAATGTTTTAAAACGTATAACCCGTGGGCTATTATATACATTAAATTATGGTAAACTGCTTTTGTGGTGACGCTTCTGATTGTTGATTGCAAATTCTGAGGACTTGTTACTTATCTACATGTATGTACTGTATCTATTCAGCCGTACAGATGTCAGTGAGTTAATTTTTCATGTACATGTTACGTACATTTGAAGTAACTGATAATGTGATATGAAACCAAAGTGTTATTTTTCACTTTTATAATGTACATAATACATGTATAGTACATATTGTACGAACAAATGTGGACACGTTAATTTTAAGTATCAGACACTATAAAATTTATATGGGTAATATTTGTTAAAAAAAAATTAACACTTAATTACAGGTGCACACAGGTACATACAGAGCTCTGTAACATACTTGTACGTCTCTTTAACTTAATTGCTTTGTCACACCTACACCAATTAAATACATGCTTCACGTACATTAGCTATTTTGTACCTGTATAAAGTGAACCCAAGTGCCTGTACAAATGTATGTTTTGAAGATCCCATGTGTACAAATCTATCTATATATTTACTGTGTGGAGTGTAAAACACTTGGTGATTTACATCACGTATGTTTGCACCTGTGTGAGGTGTGTGAAGGTATTTTAAACATTTGATACAGGATTTGTTGACACACATATTAAAGATGTGTGGCTGAAGAAGGCGGACTAAGAGATGGTTTACCGTGTTCCTTGTAAAAAAAAATGTACCATTTTATTATTATTTATCAAACCCCCAAAATCCCCTTTCTTACTTGCGTCTTCATTTATTAGTCCCCTACCGGACCAACAGGAGGGAGCTATAGGTTCCATGTCCTTTTGTCTGTCGGTCCATCCGTCCGTCCGTCCATCCATCTGTGCCACATGTTTTCCAGATAGTTTTTTTCAGAACTGAAAGCCTTGTGATATTGAGCTAAAATTGTGGAAGCGCAAATAAAAGATCCCTTGCTGCCAATCGGAAGAGTAGCCCATGTAGTGGCGACAGCGGGTTTCCTCTCAAAATCTGTGTGGTCCTTAACCTTATGTCTGACGCCATATAACCGTAAATAAAATGTGTTGAGTGCGTCGTTAAATAAAACACTTCTTTCTTTTCTTTTTCTTCTAAAATTGTGTGTATAGCTTCATCATGTACTGTTACAGATGAAGTTTGACTTTCATGTCGATTTACCCATTTTTGACGGATTTATGGCCCTTGAACTTAGGATATATGAAAAAAAATTCTCCAGACTTTTTTTCAGAAGACCTTTAGATATTGGGTTGAAATTTTGTGTATGGGTTTATCACGTACTGTTACAGATCAAGTTTGATGTTCATGGCGATTTACTCTTTTTAACGGAGTAGCTTTACAGATCTAGTTGAAGGTTGTTGTTTTTTCTCAATCCTTTGATATATTGAGATGAAATTTTCTGGATACATGTAGCTTTATTATGTACTGTTACAGATCAAGCTTAACTTTCATTGCATTTTACCCATTTTTAATAGTTATGGCCCTTGAACGTAGGCGATACGAAAAAAAAAAAAAATCCAGACTTTTTCTCGCAATGAATCAAGATATTTTGTATACATGTATATAGCTTTATCATGTACTGTTACAGATCGTGTTACAGTTTCATGGCAATTTACCCATTTTCCATAGTTATGGCCCTTGAACTTAGGAGATATGAAAATTTGTTAGGCACTGTAGGGGACATGTATAGCTTTAACATTACTTCTCAGAATGCTTGTTTTAAAAAAATCATAAAAAAAAAAAAAATCTAAACTGTGGACTACATGTACATTGTATATTTGAAAAAAAAATTCAAGGCATGTTTTTTTTTTGCCGTGGACATTTTGTTTGTTTGTTTCTTTTGCTTATTTTCGTGCTTATATCCAATTAAGGTTCAAGCACACTGTCCTAGGCACACATCAGCTATCTGGACTGTCTGTCCAGGACAGTGAGTTACATCTAGTTGTTAGTGGTTAGTGAGAGAAACAAGGATGTAGTGGTCTTACACCTACCCAGTGAGTCATTAAAACTCGCTCTAGGTGGGAGCCGGTACCGGGCTGTGAACCCTGTACCTACCAGCCTTATGTCCGATGGCTTAACCACAACACCACCGAGGCTGGTTGTCATTTTTGTAATTGCAGGGGTTGACTGGACCAAATGTTTTGCTAACATTACTAAATTTGTCAATTGTATTTTGTTTACAGTGATCTTACTTTTGTTGTTACAGGCAAAACTAAAATCATCGTTGGCTTGGATCCTACAGAAAGCATACAGAGAAATCGTTCCGCCTGAATTTAAAGATCCTTTCTATGAAAATTCAGATGTGAGTATAGAGAAATTTGTCAATTTTTCAGTGGTGGCCGATATACATATACATATACATATACATATACATATACATATACATATATATATATCCTATAACTTACCCATTATATCCATGTCATAAACCCATGTGATAATTTACTTTATTAACCAGGTTAATAATGGTATGCAAATTTGCAAGGTCTCTAGGTAATGTGTTGCTGTGGATAGGTCATTTGCTTATAAGCCAACAAGACCCGTGTACCTGAGGGTAACATTTTCAAAGATTTGTTTAAAATGCGTGATGTCAAACTAATCTGTGCTAATCATGATGACATCATATTACTGATGGCGGTGACTTTAGTACTGTGATTTACTAAAAAATTAATTAGAATGTTATTTTAGAAGTGTTATAGGATCAACAGAATATGTAAAATATCAGAGCAGAGCCTCGACAAATAGCGATTAACATAGACTCGGTTGATACTTGTGATGAATCCTTTATATATATGTGATACTTGTATGTTGCAGAGATGCTATTGCTAACATTGATGTTTTTAGCATAATATCTGTGAGTTAACTAAAAGCAGATTTGCACAAATTTATTTTGCTTGAAATACAGGGTTTTAAAATTTTTGATTAGTGATAGTTTGGTGGTGAGTTGAAAATTGAGTAGCAGTTACTATTTGATGTTTTAGATTTTAGGATTCACTGAGGTATCTTTAACCAACCATTCATTAACTTTCCTTTGCTCTCTGTTGCAAAAAAACGTAGTATGTAATGTAATTTTTGTTTGATGTGTTGTTAATCACATTCCTTTCATCTCGTATATGTGTCAGTGTGTGGTGTTTTGTTGCAGGGCGGATTCCAGGTGAAGCCACAGCTCATCAACAGCCTGGTGTCCAGCGATGTGTACTGTCAGGCGTGCGCCAGCATGTTCTCCGAGACCTCACAGCAGTGGCAGGGTATGTCAAAACGCTTTACACATGTATGTTAGTCTAATAGCCAACGTACTTAAAGGGGCGTTCTCATTATGCAATTTTTACACATGTATGTTAGTCTAACAGCCAACGTACTTAAAGGGGCGTTCTCATTATGCGATTTTTACACATGTATGTTAGTCTAACAGCCAACGTACTTAAAGGGGCGTTCTCATTATGCGATTTTTACACATGTATGTTAGTTTAACAGCCAACGTACTTAAAGGGGCATTCTCATTATGCGATTTTCACACATGTATGTTAGTCTAACAACCAACGTACTTAAAGGGGCATTCTCATTATGCGATTTTCACACATGTATGTTAGTCTAACAGCCAACGTACTTAAAGGGGCATTCTCATTATGCGATTTTCACACATGTATGTTAGTTTAACAGCCAACATACTTAAAGGGGCGTTCTCATTATGCGACGGTGCAGGACGTAACGCATTGGTAAAGCACTGGCTTGATGCACGGTCAGTCTTGAGACCGATGCCCGTCGGTGGGCCCATTGGGCTATTTCTCATTCCAGCCAGTGCACCACAACTGGCATATCAAAGGATGTGGTATGTGCTATCCTGTGTATGGGATGGTGCATATAAAAGATCCCTTGTTGCTAATCGAAAAGAGTAGCCCATGAAGTGGCGATAGCGGGTTTCCTCCCTCAATATTTGTGTGGTCCTTAACCATATGTCTGACGCCATATAACTGTAAATGAAATGTGTTGAGTTCGTCATTAAATAAAACATTTCCTTCTTCTTCTAACAGCCAACATACTTAAAGGCGTTCTCATTATGCTAGGGTGCGGGACTTAACGTATTGGTAAAGCACTCGCTTGATGCACGGTCGGTCTGAGATCGATCCCCATTGATGGGCCATTCGGCTGTTTCCTGATTTTTAATCATCCGTATAGTGTTTCTGCTCTATGTCCCAAAATTGTCATATTCTCCTTTACAAATTTACGATAAGGTTTCGACTGATGCTTTGCATACATTCTTAATGAAAGAAAGAAAGAAATGTTTTATTTAATGACACACTCAATACATTTTATTTACGGTTATATGGCGTCAGACATATGGTTAAGGACCACACAGATTTTGAGAGGAAACCCGCTGTCGTCACTTCATGGGCTACTCTTTCTGATTTGCAGCAAGGGATCTTTTATTTGCGCTTCCCACAGGCAGGATAGCACAAACCATGGCCTTTGTTGAACCAGTTATGGATCACTGGTCGGTGCAAGTGGTTTACACCTACCCATTGAGCCTTGTGGAGCACTCACTCAGGGTTTGGAATCGGTATCTGGATTAAAAATCCCATGCCTCGACTGGGATCCGAACCCAGTACCTACCAGCCTATAGACTGATGGCCTAACCACGACGCCACCGAGGCCGGTACATTCTTAATGAGGGCAAGTCTTAAGTATCCGACCACCATTAATAAAAATTACCCGAATTTTTTTGGTTGTAAACCACTTGATCTCTGCATTTTGGTCTGCAGGCTCCATATTCATAAACGTACTTAAGTCAATGTATGATACTTATTTATGTACTTTAAGTATGTATTTAGGTATCATACATTGACTTAAGTATGTTTATAAATACGGAGCCAGGCCTCCAAAAATTGTGAGAGTTAAATTCATATTTAACAGTTTGCAGGACTAGCTCTGGCAGTCGCCAAACAACTGGCAAATTTTATTTTGATTTGGCAAAAATAACTTTACTACATTTTATTATAAAATAACTGGTTTTCTGCCATTTTTGAAGTTTTTAATAAATAATTTGGCAAAACTTTGAGTTCACTCAGAGCTAGCCCTGGTTTGGTGAACGACAGCTTGAAAAAAAAACTATAAAGTGTGTCGACTGGATTGTAATTTAGTTTTGGTCGTAAAAGTTACCAGATTCATAACTGCCCACCTAGCTGGCATGGTAGCTGCTATTATGTATTTATTAATTTATTTTATTTTATTTTATTTTATTTTATTTTATTTTATTTATTTTTATTTATTTTTTTATTTATTTATTTATTGCTATTATTTATTTTTATTTATTTTTTTTATTTTTTTATTTTTATTTATTTATTTATATTGCTATTATTTATTTTTATTTATTTTATTTATTTATTTATTTATTTTACTTATTTATTTATTTATTTATTTATATTGCTATTATTTATTTTATTTATTTATTTATTTATTTTACTTATTTATTTATTTATTTATTTATTTATATTGCTATTATTTATTTTTATTTATTTATTTATTTATTTATTTATTATTTTATTTATTTATATACTTATTTATTTAATTATTTATTTAATTATTTATTTACTTATTTATTTTCTCAGGTCACTGTAGCATCATCCAGGTGTTGTCTCGGAAAGGTATCTACGTCATGGAGAAAGACGAATCCGCTGTTACTGAGACCATCCTCATGCAGACCGCTCCATTCAGAGTTGTGGGTGTTCTTTTCTTGGTTTAGGGTCTTCTTAAAACATACATTTTAACATCACTCGGATGACGTGATTTATTATACCAAGAATTTTATGATTCACCTTTTTATCTGATTTCAGCTTCTTCTTTTTTACTCATGAAACATTTCTCATAAAGTAGATTTGATTGATCAATGTTGTTAAAAAAGAGACCTTTTTGGACAAGGTCCCATTTCTGGATGGGGTAATTCTGCACTATTTAATCATAACTGGGATGGTTTCAGACAATTGAAGGATGCCGTACACCATTGTTAAATTAATGTATAAGAACAGACATAATTGCACAAATATGAAAGCTTTGCATCAGATTCAGAAGTTTTAGTGCCACTTGCTTTTGGGAAAGCGTCTCTGTTTTGTATTGCAAAGCACTTGTATAAATCTCTGTACATAGTTGTCAGCTTTTTAAAGATGACTTGAGCTTTAGTTTTTAAATGAATATTACATCCCTGTTGCCCAGAGTAAAAGTGCAGAAATAGGAAGTACTTAAAATATGGCCTGCTGAACATTATTTTTCTAAAAAAAGCAGGCCAAAAAAAAAAGAAGAAATACTTCCTGCTAAGAATTCAGTGTTCCTGCCAGAAATAAATTTTTGTGTATGGCAGTATGGAATTGAATGCAACCACAGTCAATTAGGGGGGGGGGTATGGTGGGCCTCCCCTAGAAAGAAAATGAGTTAAAATTAGGGTTAGGGTTAAGTAAATCATACAGTAATGATAAGAGTCTTTTAAAAACAAATCTGCAAAAATATTTGGATGTGGCACCGTACCCGTTTTACCATCTGACAGAAACTCTGCCTAGATTGTTTAATGTTCCAAAAATGCATAGCGATCTCTGAAACTTACGTAGTGAATTACGATGCACTTCCCTGCATCTGATGTGTAATGGATTGCAAATGACAATGCATTTTTTTCCATCATTGTTTGTCTGATATATCTAGGATAATTACCGACTTCACTAGCCCTAGAAACCCTGCATACATGAATTATAAATCTTAAATCATGGAATATTATGTTCAGGATGGTGTTGCGATTTGCTACAGGGTGTATACTACCAAATCAAATCCCATAGACGACAATAGTAACATATGGCTAAAACTACTACCTGCAACGTATCAACCGACATAAACGCCACGGATATAAATACTACCACCCCTTACACTTAAAGTGAATCAGAAAAAAATGGGGGTCAAGCTGCTCGTTTCTGAGATAACGGGTAGCGTCTATGACTACCCTAGTTTCGCACAAAATTCGAGTACTTTTTTTTACAGGTACCCCATACATGTTTCAAGCACAAAGCTACTTGACACATTGGAACTAGATGAAATAAAATTGCACATTTTTTTTACCCAGATAAAACTATTATTTTTTACAACCAACACACATTTATAACCAATCACAGGACTTGTGGTGTTCACTTCTCTATCAAAAGTTGGGTGCACCTCGAACTTTGACCCAGCCGGAAGTTATTTGGTTTAGTACTACCTACACAAGTTTCAGAGATCACTACACAATTTTGAAATATTAACCAGTAGTTGCTAATCAAATTTGCAATTGACAAGAAGTATCGCTAATCAAGATTTTGCAAACAACATGTTCCCTGTTTATGTGCTTATTGCCATGTCATTTACAGTATTTTGAACTATTAAACTGTGTGTGTGTTACAGAACGCCCACCTTGCCCTGATTGACTCTCTGATGTTGGCGTACGCTAGTGAGATCGTGTCCGTGGAGCGAGCAGTTCATGCTGTCAGGTTCGTTTCACATTTTGTATTGTATAGTGTTATTAAAGGGATAGACCCTAGTTTTAAACACCAAGGCATGTTTTTCACGTAAACCGTAGTTTCATCCCGCAAAAATGGACACTAAGTTTGGTTAATTTACAAACCTGTAACAAATTTGGATACAACAGAGTGAAACGAGAGTCTGTTACATTGAAATACCCTTAAAAATAGACTAAAATGCAATTCCATAATCATTACTTCTCAGACGCACATGTTTTTTTAAAAATATGAAAAATGCATTTTGTGGTATTAGAAACAGCAGGATGACCAGAAACACTTCGGTTGTACGGAAATGGATTATCTAAACAATAAAATATAAGTAATGTTTGACTTCAGTGATCATGGACGGGTCTAATTGTGAAAAATATGCCTTAGTGTTTAAAAACTAGGGTCTGTCCCTTTAAAAAAAAAAGTGAAATAATTTTTTTTTCAAAATTAAATATACTTATAGGGAATGTGATATTTGAGACCTAATTTAATTAATTAATAGAGTAGGTATGTCTGAGTAAAAATATGGAGATGTAGTTTGAGATTGAATTAAAACAGTGAAATAGCGCACTGCTACTTGGTGTTAAAATAAAAAAAGAATACATTTTTATTTGACTTACATTAGCAACTACACGTATGGTCAAAGGATGTTGAAGAAAGAATGGTGTGCAACTGTAAGAAATTTAATTTTGATGATCTGTTCCAAATACTTGACACTGCAGGTTTAAACGAACCCACAAATATTTAACTTATTTTTATTCTATTTGAATTATGATCCACAATTATTCCATGTGTAATGGTCCTGGAATTTTGGTAAAATGTCTCCTGGAATTTGTTTAAGCTACAAGTGTATGAACCGTGTTTAAGTCCGTGGAATTCTCGTTTTAGTAATGAGATTATTATCAAAGAGCTGTTTTTGCTTGCAGACGAATTACAACATTTAATGCATCCAGTGAGCTTCCGTCTAGCACAGAGGATGCGATAGTTTTCTGGTTGAACAAAGTTTGTGTGGCTGCCCAGGCACGGGAGAAGAAATCACAGCAGGTCAGTATGATATTTTTAAAAATCAAGAGTGAGATGGGTTAGTGTTAGAGAGATGGTATTTTGCATAGGCATTTTCAAGTGGGTGGGATCTAACTCATTATTATTTTATTTTTTTTAAACAAAAAACCCAAAACAAACCGCCTCAAACATTTAACACGGAGACAAAGATTTTATTTTTTTTGTTGGCTATTACAAACATGGATGATGATGAGATGAATGGTGAAGCTGCAGTATTTCCATTTCGGTATATGACTACTTGACAGGGCCATGCTCCACGTAACCTGCATTGCATACACTCGGGAGACACACCCATAATCGCACCCGTCAAGTGGGTGAAACTCGGTGTATGTGGCTTTACACCTACCAATTGAGCCTAGTGGTGCACTCACTCTGGGTTGGAAAGAAAAAAGAAAGAAAGAAATGTTTTGTTTAACGACATACTCAGCACATTTTATTTATGGTTATTTGGCGTCAGACATGGTTAAGGACCATACCGATATTGAGAGAGAAAACCCGCTGTCGCCACTTCATGGGCTACTCTTTTCGATTAGCAGCAAGGGATCTTTTATATGCACCATCCCACAGATAGGGTTCACTCTGGGTTGTAGCCGATACTGGCATGAAAAATCCCCCATATATATTGAGGATTTTCTTTTTTTTCAAAAAAGATAATATAAATTGTATGTTTTTATCCACACATTTGTTTCACGTCTTCCACATTGCTGTTAAAAAACATTACACTACAAGTCTGATTTTGAGACTAATTCTGTTTCTCAATTTGTGGCGTTTTGCTTCCATCTTAAAGTCTGAGACACAAAGATTGCTTCTTCCTCCACAAAGCCCAGTGGTAAATGCGTGGTCGGTCTGGGATCGATCCTCGTTGGTTGACCCATTGGGCTATTTCTTGTTCCAGCCAGTGCACCACTACTGGCATATCAAAGGCTGTGGTATGTACTACCTTGTCTGTGGGATGGTGCGTATAAAAGATCCCTTGCTGCTAATCGAAAAAGAGTAGCCTATGAAGTGGCGACAGCCCTTTTCCTCTCTCAATATCTGTGTGGTCCTTAACCATATGTCTGACGCCATATAACCATAAATAAAATGTGTTGAGTGCGTCGTTAAATAAAACATTTCCTTCCTACAGCTGTCAGCTGTTTGTCTTATACACTATATTGGGGCAAGATGTAGCCCAGTGGAAAAGTGCTCGTCTGATACGCGGTCAGTCTGGGATCGATCCCAGTAGGTGGGCCCATTGGCAAGTGTGGAAGGGAACGAGAGTGATCACTCACCTTTACTGGTAAAGACTGAGTTATGCATTTCTAATTGAATTATTTTGTAGATATTTTTAGTGGTAAAGCACTCGCTTGAACTGCGGTCGGTTTGGGATCGATCCCTGTCAGTGGGCTATTTCTCTCATTCCAGCTAGTGTACCACGACTGGTATATCTAAGGCTGTGGTATGTGCAGGGTTCGTACGCGCCTGGAAAACCCTTGAAAACCCTTAAAAATAAACTAATGTATTCCAGTGCTTGAATACCCTTGAAAATCATCTTGCGGTCTGGAAAACCCTTGAAAATTATAATTTAATGTCAAATAAAATATAAACGCCTAAAACGGAGGCTTTATTTACTTTATTTAACATGTAATTAAATTATTTGTTTCATTTCCGCGGCACAATCAAATGCCAATCGTCTGGCCAATCGATGTTTACTGGCTCAGTTGACGTGTGAATGTTTGTTGTTGTTTTTTATCTTGCGATGCGAGGATCACGCGGCCACGAGATCCAAGCGACAGCGTCGCCATATTGGAAAAGAAAGTTTGTCACTTTTTGCCGCTGGGTATTTAGCAAGTTCAGGGAGCGTGTCAAGTTAATGAATCTATTGTAAACCCACAAAGATGGTTGGCACTTGCGTGTTTAACAACCTGTGGAAACTCGGTACGGTCCTGGAATTTTGGTAAAGTTGACCTGGAAAGTGCTTGAAACCCCCTGGAATTTTGACTTCCTTTAAGTGTATGAACCCTGTATGTGGTATCCTGTCTGTGGTATCCTGTCTGTGGGATGGTGCAAATAAAAGATCCCTTGAGCATAGTTACTGATGGAAAAATCTACCATGTTTCCTCTCTGAGACTATATGTCAGAATTAAACGTTTGACAATAGCCGATGATTAATAAATCAATGTGCACAAGGGGTGTCATTCATTCATTCAAGAGGTGTGTCATTAAACAAAACAAACTTTAACTGTTTGTCTTATACAACATATTGTTAAACTGTTTACAGATTGAAAGTGTGAGTCCGTCAGATGCCAGAACTGTTCCAGTGATGACAGACATGCTAAAGGACATCGGAGACGGATGTTCTGTGGCTCTTGTCTGCAGTTTCTACTGTCCGCAGTCACTCAACCAACAGGGTTTGTTATAAACATTTTCATTTAGGTTTTTATAAAAGTCTTAGCCATGACCAAAATCAAGGTGATTTGCAGTTCAAATAAAATGTATTAAATGTTTGATTGTAAGGCAGTTGATCAGTTTGCAGCTCCTAAAGTCCGAACCAAAATGTTAAGAACTACGATAAATTGATCTACTTTTAGTATTTGTTAGATTTTACCCACATTTTGTCCAGACAGAAATCTTGAAAAAACCATTATAATGACACAGATTCCACATACCAGATGATAACCATGTCAGCTATATCGACTTCACTGAGATCGCAAAGGGGAAAAAGCATGTAATTTTGTGCCGGCTGCAATCATAACATGTTATGGTATAAAAGCAAATGTGATGACATCATATTAATTTTTTTTTATAAGTATTTGTTTGTTTGAAGATACCACTAGCGATCATTGATTTTGTTATGTCACATACTTTGGAGGCTTTCACCCCTCTTGAAGAATATTCCATAAAAAAGTAAAATGGCAGACGGCTGGAAACTGCATGTATTTTTCCCTATGCTATCTCAGCGAATTTGATACTGGCGACATTGTTACAGTCTCATATGTGCAATCTGTGTCACTGTAATGTTTTTTTCACAACTTGTGTCTGGACAAAATTTGGGGTAAATATTACAGTAATTAAAGGTAGAGTAATTTATCGTAGTTTTTAACAATTTGGTTTGGACAGTAAACATTTCCAGCTGAGTGTGGAGGGGAGGGTGAGTGATCTCTTGCCGTTTGTGGTTCTCACTCTTCTTTCGGGGACAGATCTGGTGGGTTGTTTTTCATTTACATTTAATGGGTTGTTTTCCATTTACATTTCACATTTACATTTAATGGGTTGTTTTCCCTTTACATTTAATGGGTTGTTTTCCATTTACATTTAATGGGTTGTTTAAAGAGCGAAATCACCATATGCGATGTTACAATTGAGTTTGACCGATATGGAAAAAATACAGAAAAATCAACCTCCACTGAGGGTATTCAAACTAGAGACCCTCATTGTGAGAGTCCAGCACTATCAACTGAGCTAATAGGGAAATTCCCACTAGCTTCCATCTTTCTCCTTCGCTGTTCTGGTCCGGACGTCTTTTCTTTATTCTTGTTAAATCTAAGCCAACATGGTGTTTTTTATTAGTCCTCTTCCGGTCCTATAGGTTTCATCTCTGTCTGTCTGACCGTCTGTCTGTCCCACATATTGTTTTGCAGATGTTTTTTTCAGAAGGCATTGAGATACTGAGCTGACATTTTGTGTATAGCTTTATCATGTACTGTAACAGATCAAGTTTGACATCCATTGCAAATTACCCATTTTTGACAGAGTTATGGCCCTTGAACTTGGGAGATTTTTTTTTTTTTTAAGTCTTGAGATATTAAACGGGAATTTTGTGTATAGGTTTAGCAGTACTCTCATAATGCTTGTGTATTTAAAGGTAAAATATGACCAAAAATTTACTGTTTTCTTTTCAGATATATGTCTGAAGAAAGACCTGGGCATTGCCGACTGTCTGTACAACCTGCGTCTGATTAAGATGTTCTGTGAGAAGCACCTGCCCACCAACTTCTTTCACTTCACGTACGAAGACCTGCTGTACTCGCGTGTCGCAGTGCGGGAAAACCTGCTAGCTTTCCTCGCCGAGCTCTTCTTCTGGTTCGAGATACAGAGACTCACTGAGACCGGCAGTCTCTTGAATGGACAAGACACTGAAGGTAAATATACAGGGGTCGAAAATACTGCTGGCTATACTAGTAAATATGCAGGGGTCACGTGTCGTGGTGTGGGAGCACCTTCTGGCGCCCCTCCGTGGAGCTCTGGTGTTCCTATTCTTCTGGTTTGAAATACAGAGACTCACTGAGACTGGCAGTCTCTTGAATGGACAAGTCACTGAAGGTAAATATACAGGGGTCGAAAATACTGCCGGCTATACTGGTAAATATGCAGGGGTCATGTGTTGCGGTGAGAGAGAACCTTCTGGCGTTCCTTGTGGAGCTATTCTTCTGGTTCGAGATACAGAGACTCACCGAGAGCAGCAGTCTCTTGAATGGACAAGACATTGAAGATATATATGCAGGACTGAAAATACTGCCGGCCTGACACGTTTTTGGCGGTCGACATCACCACAGGGCCAAGAGACTTCTACCTGCTATCCCGTTGCTACGGCAATTATTTTGTGTTTGGTCCAGCAGCTTTAGGTTTGGTCTGGCAGAATTTGTAGCATGTCCGGAATGGAATTTCAGCCAGTTTGAACACCTAATATCTCCTGTGTGAGATGTGATAGATTGCAGGATCGATTACTCTCAGTGGAGTTTGTTTGTTCTCGTTTTTGTTCCCCGACGCAACTAGTGTCCCATATCTGGTACATCAACAGTTGTCAGGTGTATTGCCATTATAGAAAGAGATGGCGAAAGTACATTTGTGAATGTCTTGTCTTGTCTGTCTGTCTGTCTGCCTTGTCTGTCTTGTCTGTCTGTCTGTCTGTCTGTCTCTCTCTCTCTCTCTCTCTCTCTCTCTCTCTCTCTCTCTCTCTCTCTCTCTCTCTCTCTCTCTCTCTCTCTCTCTCTCTCTCTCTCTCTCTCTCTCTCTCTCTCTCTCTCTCTCTAGTACTAGTATTGATTTATTAATAAGCTGTTGTGTCATAAAAAATTTCCCAAAGTTTTTTAAATATTTTGGTTTTACTTTCAGCAATACGACCTGGTTCTGGCAAGCCTGGTGTCACAAAACATCAAGTTCCAATCAGCAACGCAACCAAACGCAGCTTTCACAAAACCAACGATTCCAGATTTCCCAATACCCCAGATCTGAACAAATCAAATTCCACACCGTAAGTTATTCCTAGATACAGGTATTTCATTAAAAGGTTGTGTCACTACATATCATGCTGTATGCATGTCCTGTATTAGGATATATATTATAATACTAGGCTAAGTGTATTATTTATAAAAGAGAGGACATCATTTTGAGGAAGTTTTCTTTCTTACAGAAAACCATTATACACGTTGAAAGCGATGTAATTTCATCGTCTCCGTCTAGTTATGTTGTCTCCTTCTAGTTACATTAGCTAATACTTAAATTTCTGTTACATTAATTACAACGTAACGTCATCCCATTGGTCCAGACATAACAACAGGAGTTGGGTAATTTTTCGATGAACGTAAAAATTATGACATCAGGGAACATCATATCTGATGACACCATTTTATATGGGCAAGTTGTCTTATTAAGCGTTATTTTTTATGGATAAGAAATAATTCAAAATAAAGTATGACGTTTTAGTGTTATTATTAAGCAAATATGATTCAAATTTAATTACAAGTATGGTCTATAATTTCTTTTACATTCATCTGAGTATGAACAAACAATCATCCGCAAGCTTATGTGAGAATGGCTTCGCCGATTCACACAGTTTGTGGATGATTTTTTTTGGTTCATACCCCGATGTATGTAAACGAAATAACAGACAATCCTTAATGTTTTCACACAGTCCTTATTAATTCATAAAACGTAATAATATGGATAATAAAGAAATTTTTACACTCGCATGTGAGTCATGTATTGCCATTACTCTTGCTTGGGCAATGCAAGAATTGTGACACTTGTTTCGTAAAATCTTTATTAAACATTTTAACTGCATATTTACTGCAGTGTTTTTGCCAGAAAGAAATTTTTGGGTATGGCGCTATGGAATTGAATGCAACCACAGTCACAGGGGGGTATGAGGGGGACTCCTCCAAAAAGAAAATGGGTTACGTTTAGGGTTAGGGTTAAGAAAATCATACAGTAATGATAAGAGTAATTAATTTTGTCAAAAGGTTAACTTAAAAAAAAAAAAAAATCTGCCAAAAAATTTACCCTCTGGCAGAAACCCGGTACTGCTATACTAAAACTTTCCAGGCGAGTGTGAAAGGAAACAAGAGTGATTACTCACCTTTATTGGCGAAGACCGAGTTATGCATTTCTAATTGAATTATTTTGTAGATATTTTTAGTGGTAAAGTGTTCTCTTGATGCGCTGTTGGTCTGAGATCGATCCCTGTCCGTGGTCACAGTGGGCTATATCTCGCTCCAGCCAGTGCTCCATGATTGGTACACCAAAGGTCGTGGTATGTGCTATCCAGTCTATGAGATGGTGCATATAAAAGATCCCTTGCCACTAATTGAAAAATTGTAGCGGGTTTCCTTTCTAAGACTACATGTCTAACTAGTGGTGTTGTTAAACAAAACAAGCTTTTAGTTCCAATAGCTGATGATTAATAAATCAATGTGCTCTAGTGGTGTCGTTAAACAAAACAAGCTTTTAGTTCCCATAGCCGATGATTAATAAATCAATGTGCTCTAGGTGGTGTCGTTAAACAAAACAAGCTTTCAGTTCCAATAGCTGATGATTAATAAATCAATGTGCTCTAGTGGTGTCGTTAAACAAAACAAGCTTTTAGTTCCAATAGCTGATGATTAATAAATCAATGTGCTCTAGTGGTGTCGTTAAACAAAACAAGCTTTTAGTTCCCATAGCCGATGATTAATAAATCAATGTGCTCTAGGTGGTGTCGTTAAACAAAACAAGCTTTCAGTTCCAATAGCCGATGATTAATAAATCAATGTGCTCTAGTGGTGTCGTTAAACAAAACAAGCTTTTAGTTCCAATAGCCGATGATTAATAAATCAATGTGCTCTAGTGGTGTCGTTAAACAAAACAAGCTTTTAGTTCCAATAGCCGATAATTAATAAATCAATGTGCTCTAGTGGTGTCGTTAAACAAAACAAGCTTTTAGTTCCAATAGCCGATGATTAATAAATCAATGTGCTCTAGTGGTGTCGTTAAACAAAACAAGCTTTTAGTTCCAATAGCTGATGATTAATAAATCAATGTGCTCTAGTGGTGTCGTTAAACAAAACAAGCTTTTAGTTGTAAAGTTTTTTGTTTTTTTCAAGGCATATATCACAAAACCGGCAGGTCTTGCTGCAGAAACGTCAAAATGGCTCACCTCTAGACAACCGAATGGATGGAGAGGCACAGCAAAGAACTGGTGAGATTATGCACAATTTTCTAAAGAAAGTCATATATATATATATACACATACACATACACATACCAGGGCTCACCCTGGATCAAAAATACCTGTAGCCAAAATATTAGCCAAATGGAATTTTTATTAGCCATATTCAAAATGCTTTAGCCAAATTTGTTTTACGCAGTACTGTATAGAGTATTTATATATGAATATGAAAATGTATCTTTTTCAGCTAATTGTGTACAAACTGGAATAAATAGGAATAACAAAACCTCAATGGGGTTATGGGCAGTTAATATATTACTTTGAGTTTTTTTCAGCGTGGGTGGGGTTGGGATGGGGTTAAACAATATCTTCAGAGTTTGAAGCCAGTACCCCATACACCCACCCCCACTTCTAAGGCCTATGACATTAAATTAACAAACATAGAGAGATATGGGGGTGGGTGGATGGTGTTGTTTTTTCTTTCTTCTTTTTTTCCCAAATAAAAATTTGAGAGCTTTTATTTCTTTAAATAGCAATCTTTATGTTAGTTTAAATAAGTTAGTGTTTTTTTTTTTGTTTTTTTTTGTTTTTTTTTAAGTGACCCATCAATTCCACATCCCAAACGATTTCATAATTTGTGCCATGTTGTTGCTGTTGATTTCAGCGTCGTGTTAAATGCTTGTTGTGATTTCTGCTTATAAAATACCTCGGCTAAGAATGCCGACTTCACCACAGTATACTCCATTTATTCAAAAAAACAAAAACAACAAATCCTTTAATAAAATTAATATTTACGGTCTTTTTAAAATCCAGCTAACTTATTAAATGTCACCTCACAGTCTTACAAATTTATATCTAAAATTATCTAACAAATATTATTGTAAACTAAGTTTATTCAGTGTACATTTAACTGCAATTTGTATAAATATAATTTAAATACTGCATGTTCATTTCCGGCGATCGCGATCTGCATGCGTGCTCTCAACCATGGGTACGAAATTAACAAAGACAAAGGAATAAACAAAAACTGCAGTTTGGTATTCATTGATGCGAATAACTATTGTTTTTCTACAAATTTACTTTTGCGTAATCGTATTGTTTAATGTCCGCAACGATGTCTCTTGACACGCGGGTGTCAACTGACTCTGAAGCATGACGTATATTCGCACCGAGAGCTGACCTCAGTTCAGCCAACGAACGTTCTTCCTAACGTTCGCGAAATATTTGATTGGTGTTCGTCGTGTCCATTTGGTTTAACGTGAAGCGCACAAACCAGTCTAACGAACGTTTTGTTTTCACTCGGTCTGGCTGAACTCAGACGTTGAGATGGCCTACATGTCTTTTGGCCCTGAACTGGCATGTGTATTCAAATTGACACCATTGTCGGTCTGTTTTTATTACTTTGGTTCAAAGATTTTACAAAGTAAAAATAACAAGTTACAGATCTTCCAGACATTGCTGTCATACATGTTGAATGCATGCCGTTAAAATTAATAACCGTGATTATTAAAATAAGCAAACATTATAAGGCCTACGCTGTATTTTGCATGACACCGCTTCTCGTTACCGGTTGCGAGATCGCTATTACGCTAATTGAATGTTTGAGGTGTCGGATAGATTATGTAACGGTTTGTTCACACCAGAAGACAGAAAATGGCTTAGCCAAAATTTTAGCCACTTGCAAATTTTATTAGCCATTTTTTGTAAAAATTAGCCAATGGCTAATTTGGCTACCGACAGCGCGAGCCCTGCATACACATACACATACACATACACATACACATACACATACACATACACATACACAGTATAACCTCGATTTAACGCCAACCAATGTTCCAAAATAATTTTGGCGTTATATCGAGTTTGCAGTATAGTGAGAGTGCCTTGGGTTTACTACCAGTCTTTTTTTTTTTTTTTTTGAGTACTGAACAATTTCTCTTTTTTTAACAGCGTCTAATACGATACGTTTTCACTTTAAATCTATTCTGCTATAATAAAATGCATTACCGGTGTCGTCGTATTTATGCCAAAGCTAAATAGCAACTTAACATGAGGCCATGGTCGAAATATGCTTGAGCATAATAAAACTTACCGAAAGTTTGTTTATTAATTAAACTTGAGTCGTTGCTGCCAGCACTTCAAAGACCTGACGTAACAATCCGCGATTGAAATAATAAATCTAATGCACCCTTCTGTCACGTGATCACTATAGCGGCTGTTTTTTCTATACCGAGTGTTGATTGGACACAAACACCGCGCCTGCCTAAACAATTCTAGCACTTACATCCGTTAATTGCTACACAATAAACAAAAACAGATTCAGTATGTACTGCCAGTGTACAACTGTGTTAGGATTTCCCCAATCAACAGATCGCTAGTAATTATGTCACTATAATCAACTTTGTGACCAGACCATTGGTGGCAAAATCGAGGGAATTATAATGGCTAAATGGAGTTCGGTTGAAAAACGTCGTTGGCGGATGGCGGATGGCGGATACCGAGGGTGGCGTTATATCGAGGGAAATAAACATGAATGAAAACGGTACTTTAAAGAAAGTTGGCAGTATGCGAGGTTGGCGTTAAATCGGGGGCAATAAATCGAGGGTACACTGTATTGAGAAGCATAAATATATACACAGTGGGTGTTTCACTCATATTTTGTTATAGAAATGTCTTATTATATAATTATGTTAATCATGTGGACAAATGACACATTGGTAACAACTGTAACCGAAAGACGATATTGTATAAATTAGAAAAAATGAAATAAAATGTGTTTGAAAGAACCTGACAACTTGGTGTTGATTGGAATAAAGAGCGTGATTTGGCTCAGTCAGTTGAATGCTCGTTAGACGCTTGCATCGCAGGATCGAACCACTTCTGTGGATCCATTCAGCTGATTATTTTTTTTCTCATTCCAACAAGTGCATCACAACTGGTCAAAGGCCATGGTATGCAGGTGCGCCTCAGTGTAAAATATAGTGGTATGGCTCAAGTTTGCCAGACATTTCTTTCAAATTCACCTGGGAAGGACATGAAATGGAAATGGGAAAGGAAAGGAAAATGTTTTATTTAATGACGCACTCAACACATTTTATTTACGGTTATATGGTGTCCGGGAAGGACATTGTCACAGATACAACAAATATAACCCACAAAGAAAATCCCCCCCCCCCCCCCCCCCCCCGGTACAGCCATGTTGTACCTAATTGAAAAGTGGTATGATCAAGGCCGTACCGTCTGCACAGCCCCTGGTATGTGCTTTCCTGTCTGTGGGAAAGTGCATAAAAGATCCCTTGCTACTAATGGAAAAATGTAGCGTGTTTCCTCTCTAAGACTATGTCAGAGTTACCAAATGTTTGACATCCAATAGCCGATGATTAATTAATCAATGTGCTCTAGTGATGTCGTTAAACAAAACAAACATTTTATTGGAGTAAAACAGCTTTTGTTTTCAGCATTACTTACCATGGCATATTGAAGAAAGCCAAAAAACATAAATATTAAAAATTGCTTTTATAGGACGAAACACATACATGTATGTGCAAAACGATTTTCACATGCAATGCTGTGTTATTGTGACAAACACAAAGTTACATATTTTGCTTCAGATGCATTTCATTCCAATCTGAGCAAAATCCTCTTTAACTTACAACTGTTACAAATATGCCATTTGTTTGCATATGATGTGATATTTTTGTATGAAAATATTGAGAGAAATACCCATCAGTTATTTAGGCCCCTCAATATAGTAAGAGTGTCTTGGGTGTAATATGTTTTAAATGTATCATTATTTTGGACCGGCCTCGGTGGTGTAGTGGTTAGGCCATCGGTTTACAGGCTGGTAGGTACTGGGTTCGGATCCCAGTCGAGGCATGGGATTTTTAATATAGATACCGACTCCAAACCCTGAGTGAGTGCTCCGCAAGGCTCAATGGGTAGGTGTAAACCACTTGCACCGACCAGTGTGTCGTTAAATAAAACACTTCTTTCTTTCATTATTTTTGGATAAAAAGTAATCTTTATTTTAATTGAAATAGCATCAGTGTATCGGCTACTAATAGTACTATAAGTGTGCTTAAAACGTCCAGCATGGCAGGGTTAAAAATTAACATGAAAACCATGGTCGCCGGCAGGGCCAGTTGAAGAAAAATCTTACTAGCCATTCTAAAATTCAACTAGCCCTCCAATTATCACATTGGAATTAAACTAGAGTGTTTTCTTGTTGAATAATAACTGTTTGCTTTAAAGAAAACCGATGAATTGATGTTTAACTTCATAATGAATAAAGTAAAACTTCATATAAAAACATGTTATTAAGTTTTAAACCCATACCAAGTCAAAAACATTTTTAAAAAAGAAATCCAGTATAAATAAACATGTTTCTCTACAAAGTACCATTAAATTAAACATTAAATCTCATTTTCAGTAGAGGGTAAAAGAGAATGCAGTAGAAACAGACTAAATGTAGAACTGCGCATGCGTTAGTAAACTAGTCTGGAAGTGGCAGTCCTCTGGTGATGCAAGAGGGATGGAACAAAACTTTGTGATGATGCAAGATGGGTGAAACTCCCAGCAAATGATTTCCATCGGGAGTGGCTGTTCTCCTAGATAGAGATCCATGGAATCATCCACTGTTTTGCCAAATGCCCATTCGACTCTGCTTTGTGCAGAGATACGGCCCTACTCATGTATTACGGTTGTGTCCTTCAGATTACCTTGAATGTTCCATCAGTTGCCGTAAAACTTGTATCACAAAAAAAGAGTTAACCTATGCAGTTTGATGGTAATTTGCAAAGATTTTTTGTTTTAATTTACACTGCACTTTTACCTCCATTAAAAGGTTACTTGAGATAGTATGGGTTTAAAGCTTAATAAACTAATATGTTTTTATTTTAATTTTATCTTTATTCATTATGTGTCTTCTGCTGCCAGATCTGTAGTTCACGCCAACATAGACGCGGTGTGTTTTGTCGTATTCAATTCAGTATCAGTGTTTCTTCTTTAACTAGTACCATACTCGCCAGACATTAAAATCGATGGTCGCCCAACGGACTACCTTTGAACAGTTTTTAGTCACCCTTAGCCAATAAAGGTCGCCATGGGCGACTGGGAGACTGCTAATTTTCAACCCTGGCATGGTTCTGCTAAAACGAGGATGACAATTTTTATATGGAAACAGGGTAGTCAAAAAGAAAGAAAGAAATGTTTTATTTAACGACACACTCAACACATTTTACTAACGGTTATATGGTGTCAGACATATGGTTAACATCCACACAGATACTGAGAGAGGAAACCTGCTGTCGACACTTCATGAGCTACTCTTTCCAATTAGCAGCATGGGTTCTTTTATATGTACCATCCTACAGACAGGGTAGTACATACCACAGCCTTTGATATACCAGTTGTGGTGCACTGTCTGGAACGAGAAATAGTCCACCAACGCGGATCGATCCCACACTGAAAAATGCATCGAGCGAACACTTTACTAATGGCCTATGTCACACCCCTATGGTAATCAGAAATACTTCATGTTATGTGTCAAACATTACCAAGAGTGGGTTGATTCTTCCCTCCTTCTCTCCCCCTCCCCCCCCCCCCCCCCCCCCCCCCCCCCAGTCAGAATGGTACTTATTTTGCATTTATATTTACACATAAGTTTGTTTCTTGTATTTTCAATCATGTTTGGTCCAGCAGGGTTTTGTGATTCAGGCTGGCAGAGAATTTGTACCTTGCTGGACCGAATGCCCACCAGGAATTTCAGCTAATTTTCAACCCCTGTACGTTTGGTAAATTGGGTCTTATATATATATTTGTTTTGTAGATACGTCGCAGTATGCACGACGTGCCCACTCGGTGAGTCCACCACAAGACGGGAACATCATCAAACAGTCTGTTCTAGCCTGGCAGGAACAAGAGGAACATCAACAGAGGTAGTATTAAAATAGTTATTTACACCAACAGAGGTAGTATTGATTTAAGTGTATACAACCACAGAGGTAGAATTAAAATAGTTATTTACACCCACAGAGGTAGTATTGATTTAAGTGTATACAACCACAGAGGTAGAATTAAAATAGTTATTTACACCAACAGAGGTAGTATTGATTTAAGTGTATACAACCACAGAGGTAGTATTAAAATAGTTATTTACACCCACAGAGGTAGTATTGATTTAAGTGTATACAACCACAGAGGTAGTATTAAAATAGTTATTTACACCAACAGACGTAGTATTGATTTAAGTGTATACAACCACAGAGGTAGTATTAAAATAAGTATTTACACCAACAGACGTAGTATTGAAATAAGTGTATACACCCACAGAGGTAGTATTAAAATAAGTATTTACACCAATAGAGGTAGTATTGATTTAAGTGTATACAACCACAGAGGTAGTATTAAAATAGTTATTTACACCAACAGACGTAGTATTGAAATAAGTGTATACACCCACAGAGGTAGTATAAAAATAAGTATTTACACCAACAGACGTAGTATTGAAATAAGTGTATACACCCACAGAGGTAGTATTAAAATAGTTATTTACACCAACAGAGGTAGTATTGATTTAAGTGTATACAACCACAGAGGTAGTATTAAAATAAGTATTTACACCAACAGACGTAGTATTGAAATAAGTGTATACACCCACAGAGGTAGTAGTAAAATAGTTATTTACACCAACAGAGGTAGTATTGATTTAAGTGTATACAACCACAGAAGTAGTAATAGTATTAAAATAAGTATTTACACCAACAGACGTAGTATTGAAATAAGTGTATACACCCACGGAGGTAGTATTAAAATAAGTATTTACACCAACAGAGGTAGTATTGATTTAAGTGTATACAACCACAGAGGTAGTATTAAAATAAGTATTTACACCAACAGACATAGTATTGAAATAAGTGTATACACCCACAGAGGTAGTATTAAAATAAGTATTTACACCAACAGAGGTAGTATTGATTTAAGTGTATACAACCACAGAGGTAGTATTAAAATAGTTATTTACACCAACAGACATAGTATTGAAATAAGTGTATACACCCACAGAGGTAGTATTAAAATAAGTATTTACACCAACAGACGTAGTATTGAAATAAGTGTATACACCCACAGAGGTAGTATTAAAATAAGTATTTACACCAATAGAGGTAGTATTGATTTAAGTGTATACAACCACAGAGGTAGTATTAAAATAGTTATTTACACCAACAGACGTAGTATTGAAATAAGTGTATACACCCACAGAGGTAGTATAAAAATAAGTATTTACACCAACAGACGTAGTATTGAAATAAGTGTATACACCCACAGAGGTAGTATTAAAATAGTTATTTACACCAACAGAGGTAGTATTGATTTAAGTGTATACAACCACAGAGGTAGTATTAAAATAAGTATTTACACCAACAGACGTAGTATTGAAATAAGTGTATACACCCACAGAGGTAGTAGTAAAATAGTTATTTACACCAACAGAGGTAGTATTGATTTAAGTGTATACAACCACAGAAGTAGTAATAGTATTAAAATAAGTATTTACACCAACAGACGTAGTATTGAAATAAGTGTATACACCCACGGAGGTAGTATTAAAATAAGTATTTACACCAACAGAGGTAGTATTGATTTAAGTGTATACAACCACAGAGGTAGTATTAAAATAAGTATTTACACCAACAGACATAGTATTGAAATAAGTGTATACACCCACAGAGGTAGTATTAAAATAAGTATTTACACCAACAGAGGTAGTATTGATTTAAGTGTATACAACCACAGAGGTAGTATTAAAATAGTTATTTACACCAACAGACATAGTATTGAAATAAGTGTATACACCCACAGAGGTAGTATTAAAATAAGTATTTACACCAACAGACGTAGTATTGAAATAAGTGCATACACCCACAGAGGTAGTATTAAAATAGTTATTTACACCAACAGAGGTAGTATTGATTTAAGTGTATACAACCACAGAGGTAGTATTAAAATAAGTATTTACACCAACAGACGTAGTATTGAAATAAGTGTATACACCCACAGAGGTAGTATTAAAATAAGTATTTTACACCAACACAGGTAATATTAAAATAGTTATTTACACCAACAGAGGTAATATTGAAATAAGTGTATACACCCACAAAGGTACTATTAAAATAAGTACTATTAAAATAAGTATTTACACCTCTGTAAACCAGAATTCCCTCAAAACCAGACATTTTATAAAGACCCTTTTTAAAAACCAGTACACAACTTAACCTCTCTAAACCAGATCCCTAAAAAACTCAGACTTTTGTCTTGGTCCAAAGGGTGTCCATTTTAGAGGGGTTTCACTGTATTTAGAGAGGTAGTATTAAAAGAAGTATTTGCACACACAGAGGTAGCATTGAAATATGTATTTGCATTTACATAATCTGATACTGGTATTAAAAGAAGTATTTGCACACACAGAGGTAGCATTGAAATATGTATTTGCATTTACATAATCTGATACTGGTACCAACAGCTTTTATTAAAATAAATCTTTGGTCCCACAGATGAAGTATTAACATTGTTATTTGTATTTACAGATGTAATATTAAAATAATAATATGCACAGAAGGAGGTTGTATTAAAATAATAATTTGCAGTCAGGAAAGTAGTATTAAATAATTATTTGCATCACGGAGGTAGTATTAAAATAATTATTTGCACCCACAGAGATTGTGTTAAAATAACTCTTAGTATTAATGTTATTATTTTGCACCCATGGAGGTAGTATTAAAATAAGTACTTTCACCTAAGGAGGTAGTATTAAATAATTATTTGTACCCATGGAGGTAGTATTAAAATAAGTATTTACACCCACAGAGGTATTAAAATAATTATGTGCACCTTTTTGTTTTCAGTTCATTTTATTTTCATGCTTATATCCAATTAAGGTTGAAACACACTGTCCTGGGCACACACCTCAGCTATCTGGGCTGTCTGTCCAAGACTGGGTTAGTTGTTAGTGGTTAGTGAGAGAGAAGAGGGTGTAGTGGTCTTACCACTACCCATTGAGTCATTAAAACTTACTCTGGGTGGGAGTCTGTACCAAGTTCCGAACCCTGTGCCTACAAGCCTTATGTCCAATGGCCTAACCACAACACTAGAGGCCTTTTTTTTTTTTTTATTTTTTTTTTATTATATAACATTCTTTGAAACCATGCAGATTACATTTATAGTTGATTAGACATTTAATTTCACGGAATTGTTGTTGTTGTTTTTCCTAGGCGGAGCAGTGTTCTGACAGGCCCGAGTGAGGCCGGTGAGGCCAGTGTTCTGTTAGCGAACGTCAGCATCGACTCTGAGCTGTGTCAAAGTTTCGCCGCCGATGAGCTCAACTTTGCTGAACTCGACACCCCGCGCACGCCACTACCAACGCTGCCGAACATCCGCCAAACCGACGGCATGAAACTGGAGAGTGTCACCCCCGGTGACCAGTCTCGGCAGTCGAACCTCAGCGATCAGAGCGAAAGACTCGAGCCGCTGATGCCGGCCGTTCTGAAGCCGGCAAAAGAGAAACATTTAAACCACACAAAGGCGCAGGAAAGGGACGAGATGCCACGAAAGCGGGTGATGTCTCCCACGAAGCCGCGAAAATCCCGCAGTCCGCCCGTCACGGCGTCGCAGCCATCGGAGGCATTTTCATCTCTTCCCCAAGGGGACATAACTGTGGAAGCGACAGTGTCCCTGAATGTGAACTCGTCGCAGCTGACCAATAGCTCATCCGACGAACCGGTCATTGTGACTCCGCTGCCCCCTGACCAGTTGACGCCACGGTTAATTGAGAGTAAAAACACGGATCAGAATGATGTCGGAGGTCGAGGTCAAGGTCAGGGTGAGGAACAGTTCCAGGGTAGAGGCTACGAAGCATTTTACATCAATCCTGATGTGTCTGTTGAAGTTTCGCTCCCGTCTCTGCCACTGCAGACCATCGACAATGAAGTGGCTTCAAGCTACACCATCGTCGACCAGGTGTACACGTTAGAAAGCGCACGGGCTGCTGGGATACCTGTGGTGACGAAGAGCAATGAGACGTCGCCGCTGAGACGCGCGACGTCACGTGACGACAGCATGACCAGCAGCCGGAGCTCGGGAGATTTCTCAGACCATGAGTCGCACAAGATTCACTACGATCACAAAACTAGAGAAACGACGGCTGCTGCTGCTAAGATATCACCCAGGGCAGTTCTACCTCCTCCTGTGGTGGAGGCGAGAAAACCCACACCTGTGATATCCGAAACACCAAAGATTCTGGATCCGGCGACCGAGAAGGCTCGGGCTCTGGCGACAAATTTTGCCAAAATCAAACACTTTAAAGACACATATGGAAATGTTGATGGTTCGGGATTGATTTACATGCAGCAAGGGCAGGACCAGCAGGGAAACGGGCAGATGCCGCTGAAATCGGCGTTCCTGAGAAAGCAAGCCGATGCCGGGAAGAAGACATCGTTTGCGATGCTGCCAAATGAAACAACGTGGCCGATGACGGCAAGGCAGGCATCACAGGACGCAGGGAACGAAATTAATCAGGATGCGGACCAGCCCCTGACCGCGTTGAGGATGAGACTGGACGAAAAACGGAAGGAAATCGAGCGACGGAAACACCGGATGGAGATGCAGCAGAACAAGATGCTGCAGCGACTCGGGAAGGCAGCGTTCATCCGAGTTGTGTCGCGTCACGGGGACGACGCCAAGGACCGGTCCAGCCCAACACCTGAGTTGTCGTCTTCTTCGGCCGCGGGACTGGATGATCGGTTGGGTCAGTTGTCGCTAGACGGCCAGCGGCTGAGATCGCTGTCGGAATCGCCCACTCCCCACAAGTCGCGGCCGTTCTCGCGAGAGGGAATACAAGAGACGATCGACAACGTAAGGAAGAGATGGTTCAAGGACGACGACCTTCTGGGCGGAGTGGCCCGACCTGCGGATATAAGCGAAAATGCCGAGGAGAGTGTCGAACCGCCGTTTGTCGGGAAAGATCCCGCGGCCGTCCGGTCTCAGGTGGATGTTGTTGCCACCGGCGACGTCCCCCGAGCCTCGTCCACCAGCCCCTACCCTCAGCCAATGTCGGACAGTGCCGGCAGTCTGCCCACGTCCGAGAACGGGGCGTCATTTGAAGCTTACGACTCGTCTCTCGATAAACTGAACCAGAGCCTGTCGGAGCTGCAGGGTGAGATCTCGCGTCTGTCCTTGCAGCAGGAGCAGATCCTCAACATGCAGTCGCCACAAGGAGCAGCGCCGGTCGATCCGCGGCTTCATCCAATTGCTAAGCAACAGCCACCTCTTGCCGGTTACCCAGTCCCTCACCAGATAGCGCTGCCCCCTGGGGTTCATATGGGGCAAGGAGGAGGACGTCATAGCCCCGTTGTCGTGCAGGGGCAAGGTCACCAGGATCCAAGACTCCCACCAAAAGTACCAGTGAATCGATCGTCGCCAGAGGTGTTCAAGCAGATGCCTCCAACTTCTCAAACTCTGCCGCAGGCGCGGTTTGCCGACACTTACTCTGTGAATAATGTGCCGTCTGCTAACCAACAGCAGACACAGTTTGCTGACACTTACTCTGTGAATAATGTGCCATCTGCTAACCAACAGCAGACGCGGTTTGCCGACACTTACTCTGTGAATAATGTGCCGTCTGCTCCAGGAAGTCATGTGACTGGTGGCCACGAGGGTGCCGATGGGATGTCGTGTTCGGGTGATCAGGGACACCCTGGTGCTCCGATGGACGTATCGTCAGAAAACGGAGCTGGGGATGACGGCGCGAGTTCTCACACGAGTAGTGGGGGTAACGAAGGATTCTTTGTGTCGTTTGGAGATGATTCGAGCACGCCGAAACGTTCCAAACCCGTCTTGAGTAAAGACAGAGTGAAGAAGACGAATGCCGTTGCTCAGGCGAACAATTCCAACGTTTCAACTCCACCAGTGGAAAATCAGTTAGCAACCATGCGTGGGTCCCCGATAGACGTACAAGGGACCCCAACCATCTCTGTGTACAAGTCGCCAAGGGCAACCAATGACGACTCTCAGAATTCGTCAGATGTAGGATACATTCTAGATGTTTCAGAAGCAAGTCCTCATAAGGTGAGTGAACGTTCAGTCGTAGGTTACCGACAATATGAATGTTCAGTCGTAGGTTACCGACAATATGAACGTTCAGTCGTAGGTTACCGACAATGTGAATGTTCAGTCGTAGGTTACCGACAATGTGAACGTTCAGTCGTAGGTTACAGACATTGTGAACGTTCAGTCGTAGGTTACAGACAATAGTTGTTCAAAGTTAAAAAGTTAGAGCACATTGAATCATTGGCTATTTGATGTCAAACATTGGGTAATTTTAACACACGGTCTAGATATTGAGCTGGCTTTTTAAAAATTTATTTATTAAGTAATGTTACAGATCAAGTTTGACTTTCATTTTTATTTCAACTTATTTTCGTGCTTGTATCCAATTAAGGTTCAAGCATGCTGTCCTGGACACACACCCTAGCTATCTGGGCTGTCTGTCCAGGACAGTGGGTTCGATATTAGTTGTTAGTGAGAGAAAAGAGGGTGTAGTGGTCTTACACCTACCCATTGAGTCGTTAAAACTCGCTCTGGTTGGGAGCCGGTACCGGGCTGCGAACCCTGTACCTACCAGCCTTATGTCCGATGGCTTAACCACAACACCACTGAGGCCGGTTGACTTTCATGGGAATTTACCCATTTTTGACAGAGTTATGGCCCTTGAACTTAAGAAATATGATAGGGGAAAAAAAATTGGAATGCCTCTTAGATATTAGGGTAAAAAAAATTGTATAGTTTTATCATGTACTTTTACAGATCAAGTTTGATTTTCATGGTTGTTTATCCATTTGTCACAGTTATGACTCTTGAACGTAGGAGGTAAGAAAATTGATGCTGTCCAGGGGACATGTATTGCTTTGTCAGTACTCTCAAAATGCTTGTTATTATTATGTTAATATAATAATAATTACTATAGATCCTGAAATTAATGCAATCATAATATTAATGTGAAAAACGTGAGTTTCATGTCATTTGCATTAATAAACTGACATATTTATTTCTGTGTTTTGTCTGTGTCCCACATTAAAAAAAATAAAAAAATAAAAATTCTAATATCTTTATAAAACACAACTGTCCACCGTAGCCCAGCCAGATGCCAGCCACATGTGACGATTGCAGGGTGTTTGGTCACCCTATCAAAAGCCGACACGATCCATCACGTGTGAATGGGTTTTAGCACGCTAATCCTAAGGTCAACCGTTTCTTTGTTTTGATCTCACCAAAAACAACAGGGACTAACAAGGTTATTAACTGACGTGTACACAGACATGTTAATGAATTGATCTCATTGAAGATGCCTGTAATTTGGATTTAACCGAAAAGTACACAGACATTAATTTCATGTCTCATTTTTGTCTGCCCACTGTTACTCGCATTAATTTAGGGACACGTTAATTTAAGGATCTATACAGTATTTAAGATGAACCAAGGAAGTTGCATTATTCCTAACTTTTGGTATCAATGTGACATTAATATCCGATTTTAATATTCTGCTGTAAATTTGTTTTCATTTTGTATTTTTATTCTTAGGGATGTAGCCCAGTGGTAAAGCGTTCACTATTTCTCGTTTCAGCCAGTGCTCCACAACTGGTGGAACAAAGGCCGTGGTATGTACTATCCTGTCTGTGGGATGGTGCATATAAAAGATCCCTTGCTGCTAATCGAAAAGAGTAGCCCATGAAATGGCGACAGCGGGTTTCCTCTCAGTATCTGTGTGGTCCTTAACCATATGTATGACACCATATAACCGTAAATAAAATGTGTTGAGTGTGTCGTTAAATAAAACATTTCCTTCCTTCCTTTTATTCTTAGTGATGTCATTGGTAACAATATTCTGTTTGTAGGTCACTGAACAGGAGATGCTTTCTAAGAAGGACAAATTTGTCGAGAAACAGTTGAGACGGAAAGAAGAACAGGAAAGACGTAGACTGGAAAAAGAGAACGAGTTAATGGAACAGAGAGAAAGACAGAGGTACTTTAGGGCTAGCCCTCGGTGGCTATTTTTGTTTGACAAAAAATTTGCCAATTTCAGTCAAAATATTTTGTTTTTAATCTTGTCCTTTATGATAATATAGTATATGCTAAAATGTACTTATTTTTCAGTTTACGTCTTGTATGACATTGTTTTAGGGTATCTATTTTTTACTAATCTAATAATGAAATGCTGCTGATGTCTTTAGGGCTGGCCGTAGCCCAGTGGTAAAGAGCGCCATATGATGTGCGGTCAGTCTAGGGTCGATCCCCATCGATGGGCTCATTGTAGATGGCACATTGGTATTTTTTTTTTTTTAAACTATGGAAAGTTGTTGTCTGACAATGCAAGGGTCTTGGCTGAAGTCCATAAAATATTAGCTATTCAGGGATTTACCTTGTTTTTCTGAAATGGGGGTCCCTTGGACTCACCTCTTTCTTTTCTGGGGGTCCCAACCTGAAAACAAAGGGTCCCAAAACCACACAAACGACAGAGAGCTGCAGACAACAAATCACGTGTATACTATATGTTTCATTAAAGTAAATTTAACAAGCTGTGTTGTTTTTCCTTTCGGGAAATCAATGTCGGTATTCATTGTTTATTCTTTCAAAATCAACATTTCACTTTGATCTGTATAATTATTTGAACCATTTCCTGCAAGCTAAATGACACTCACAATACCATGCATTGTTTATGAATCGTGCTACTTGTTTGTTAATGCAAATCAGAACATTTAACCAATTTGTTTTATTCGCCCGGGAATTTCCGATTGTGTTTGGCCTGTTGACGAGAAGTTCCGAATGATCGCAAATCCGCGATCTCTTTCCGGAAATTACCAACTTTACCTGATTAAGCGCAGCAAAGGATAAAGACGCAGTGTTCCCAGAGATTAAAACTTTTTGTTTTCGATATGGGGAATCCCCATTTGAATACGCAGTTTATAGGTAGAAAAGAAATAGTGTGTTACACAGAATGATCGATCTTTGATAGTGGACAGGGTTACTGAAAATGTCAGATATTTTATGCGTCCCACGGGACGCAGTATCTCTATTTTTCGGGTCCAGTTAAGTTTTAGTGCGTCCTATACGCAAGTTTTTTGCGTCGTCTGGTAAATCCCTGACTATTTGGCAAATTTGCTGAAAAAAATCGGTCACCAAATTAAACTTTCATTTAACCAAACAGCAAAAATAGTGGCACATCTTTAAATGACAGACAACTGGCGAATTAGCAGTTATTTTTTTTATCCAGCTGTCCTACAGGAATAGCTGGAAAATCATTATTTATTCCATTTTTGTGTATGCAAATCGAGTATTGTCAACCTAGCAAGGTTTTTGCTCTATGGCGTCATACAAGATACATGACGTTATTCTATGTAAGACACTAGCTACATTAAAGCCGCACACCATAGTTCCATCCAGCGAAAATAAATTATAATTTGGTTAATCTACAAACCTGTAACACACTTAGATCACGTTTTTATCAAATGGAGTGAAAAAGCAGGTTTTATATCGATAAATACCATGGGAATCCCCATGTCCCAATTGCTTGAAATAATTTTGAAAGATGTCGCTCGAAGCACAACAATGCCTACGTCACGACAAATTTCACAGATTTGGGGTGCATTCGTTTCACCTCTCCTGGACATGTTCCAACTGTTCTGTCCTGGTTGTATCCCCTCTCCAGATACTGTAAGACTTAGCAAAATTATTGGTTTTAAGGGTTTGTAACGTTTTGTATTGAGACACTTACTTGTCTGAACTTTATTGTTACTGAAAATGTTCACGAACTGTGAAGAAAAATCTCACAAATGAACAACAACAAATCGGATGTTGATTGCGCGAACCGTGCACGAGAAAACAAACCGAACCAAAATGATAACGGTCACGTGATATACCAACGTCTTTGACATTGAAATGGAAATATCCCCTCTAAAAATAGATTGGACCTCGCTTGCTTAACGGGTTTTTTCTCGACAACACGTCTTGTGAAAAAATGCAAAAAATGCATTTCGTGGTTTTACAAACATCAGGATTACTAAAAAGCACTTCAGGTGAATGGAAATGTGTATTCTAAATAATAAAACGTAAGTAAAGTGCAATTTTATTTGTGAAAAATGGGGTTTAATAGCGAAAAACAACGCCGTAATGGTTAACAAATAAACGTAACTAGGGTGTGTCCCTTTAATATTATGTCACATTCAAAAAAGCGTTTCTCAACTTATTCATCAATAAATATACAAATTTTGTATTGTATTTCTTGTACTAAAACAAATGATTTAAAGAGCATGTTTATTGAAAATCAAGTCTCAAAATACTCTAGTCGTGTTTGGCTTATGTCATGTGACCTTTTATTTTGGGTCAGTGACCGAAAATATTGAGATTTATCTAGTCATCATATCTTACCAATGTATACAGTGATTGCTTGCTGATGTGTGGTTGATCTGGGATCAATCCCTGTCAGTTGGCCCATTGGGCTATTTCTCATTCCAGCCAATGCACAACGACTGGTATATCAAAGGCAGTGGTATGTGCTATCCTGTCTGTGGGATGGTGCATATAAAAGATACCTTGCTATTAATGGAAAAATGTAGTGGGTTTCCTCTCTGACTGTCAAAATTACTATATTTGTGACATCCAGTAGCTGATCAGTGTGCTCTAGTTGTGTCGTTAAACAAAACAAACAACAAAACAGTAGTTGCGGGATACTATGTACCGTATATCTTCACCTATGAGTCAAATTGTTTTCACCTAAAATTATTTTATAACTTTGGGGGTTGACTTGTAAGAGGGTCAAAAAATTTCACCCAAAAATATTACTGTTTTGGGGATTATTTTACAAGTTTTATTGTTGAATTATGCCCTGTATTAATACTCAAATATGTTAATTTGACCAAAAAAAATATTTTATAGCCTATTTTTTGGCATTAGACCGGTTTTGGTCATGCGAAAAGGCTTGCGATCTCACTCACATGCCAAGACAGCAGTCCACTTAGTTAAAATAACAGCCATCACTAATAGCAAAAATGTATAACCACCTGTCCTTGTTTCCCCTGGATGGGGGTAGGCACAGTGTAACACGGAATCTGTGAATTTAAAAAAAATAAAAATGAAAACAATACTAACAATACTAACAGTACTAACTACCTGTTGCCTGAGTTTATTTTGAAATCTGATCACTGGCATTAATCATTGTATTATATTTTGTAGGTTAAAACAAGAAGACCAGGAGCAGAAGAAAGCGGAGGAGAAAGCCCGCAGGAAGCAGATCTACGAACAATACCTTCAGAAGAAACAGCAGAAGGAGGTGATGGAGAATGGCGGTGACCGCCCGATAGAGCCGACTCGGGTATCGGAGCGATCGGCCAAGTCAAAAGCACGGCCCAAGTCGATGTACGTCAGGGCTCCCCCATCTGACCAGGAAGACGCCAGCTCCGTTAGTTCCCAAGACGACTCGTCAATGCGAGGACTTGGTATGAAATCGCGGACTTTTGGTTGTAAGTGTGTGCGGCTTTTGCTAGCCTAGTTTTTTTTTTCCTCCCCTAATAATATTCTGTTTTGGCTTATGTTTTATTTAGTTTTTTTTGCATTCTTGTGCATTATGTAGAGAGGTGTGTGTGTATATAATAATATTTAATATGAGAGACAATAACTGGAAGTGATTATGTGGTACAGTAAACGAGAGATCATTTTAAAATATTTTTTATTGTTTTTTGGTTTTTTTGTGTGGGTTTTTCTTTGCTTTTTAAATGTATTTTTGTTTGGGGTAGGGGAGGGGCACATATTTAATAATATCAAGAGTGACAAAAAGTGGTATAATTTAAAAAAATATATACATGAAATTAATTTTTGTCTTTTTTTAGATTTATAAAAAAAAATATATTGGACATTAAAACCTGGGTTTTTTTCTCTGACAACGGTGGTTTTAGATATAACCAAATTTGGTTGTTAACTCTCACAATTAAACTTTTATTCATTTTAAAAAATGTTTGGTCATGTAATGTTTGTTTTCTATAATGATCATTTCATGGCAGTTTCTCCATTGGCAGAAATCTGTGATGTTAAATTGTGTTAGTGTGTAGTTCAAGGTACAGACTGTTTATAGGCTAGGGCACCCACATTATTACATCCATCATTCTGACACTTACACAGGGCTCACACACGGATAAATTTTGGTTTAGCCAATTTTGACATATGTAGAGTTTCCTTGAAACGTATAAAAAGTGGTTAATTTAAAGACATTTTAATTAGGCAAAGACTAAATGTTGTAACCACTTTTATCGATCATAGACAGACCGTGCATCGAGTGAACGCTCTACTACTGGGCTACATGTCGAACACTTTGGGTCTTTGTTACATATAGGGGCGGGATGTAGCCCAGTGGTAAAGCGTTCACTTGATGCGCAGTCGGTCTGGGATCGATCCCCGTCGGTGGGCCCATTGGGCTATTTCTCTCTATAGCCAGTGCACCACGACTGATACATCAAAGGCCGTGGTATGTGTTATCTTGTCTGTGGGATGATCCATATAAAGGATCCCTTGCTGCTAATCGAAAAGAGTAGCCTATGAAGTGGCGGCAGCGGGTTTCCTCCCTCAATATCTGTGTGGTCCTTAACCATATGTCCAACGCCATATAGCCGTAAATAAAAAATGTGTTGAGTGCTGCATTAAATAAAACATTTCCTTTCCTTTCCTTTTTCCATATAATCCACATTTTAGTGACCATTAGTACATTGACAGTTACACCTGACAAAATTGGACTGGATCAAAAGTGAATATTTTTTCCGAGTGTTACAAAATTTGTCACATGGGAAGCATTGTAATTGTTAAGTAGTTATTTATGTGCATGTAGATTGTAAGTTATTTAAATTGTTTTCCTTTTAAGTTGTATTTTTGTCATGTTTTAGTTAAATGTCATAAAATGAGATGTATTATATAATAACTAATTCTTAGTTGCATTAACCTTTCTTACGTAGCGTGTGTGTGTGTCTTAATATAGTAATTAACCTTTCTTACGTAGTGTGTGTGTGTATGTCTTAATATAGTAATTAACCTTTCTTACGTAGAGTGTGTGTGTCTTAATATAGTAATTAACCTTTCTTACTTAGTGTCTGTGTGTCTTAATATAATACTTTTTCTCATTTCTGCATTTGTATTTGCATCTTGCCTGGTTGATTTCTTGAATACATTTTTCTCCATGTCTGTTAACTGTTATAATAACAGTTCATTTAATGTCGGTAAACACTGGATAATGCAAATATATATATCTGTTACAACTTTTTAGAAATTTATGTCAAGAAACAAGTCTTTGTTGAAAACTTTAATTAGATTAATATAACTTAAAACACATTTCTGAATATCAACAGCTCTTTAACAGCTATTAATAACACTACAGCGTTTCTGCCGGAGGGTAAAATGGGTATGGCGCCATACCCAAATTGTTTTGCAGATTTAATTTTTTTAAGTCGATCCTTTGACAAAATTAATGACTCCTATCATTACTGTATGATTTTCTTAACCCTAACACTAAACCTAACCCATTTTCTTTCTGGATGAGGCCCCCCATGCTCCCTATCAACTGCAGTTACATTCAGCACACACATTGTAAATATTCAATTTAATAGCGCCATACCCCAAAAATTACTTCAGGCAGAAACACTGTATTACTGTGTTAAAAAGATCTCATTGTGATTAGAACAGAAAAAAAAAAAGATCCTGTTGTATATAAATTAGTGAGATCCAATGTGCTGTCATATATTTCTGTGTTACTTATGCAGATAGATTTTTTTTGGTTGGTGTTGGGATAAGAGTAAGGAAATTCTAACTTGAAAGAGAAAACATTTTGACTGAAATGGTAACTTCAAGCTAAACACACTGTGTTGAATTTACAAAGCCTGTTTTTCACTTGGATGCGTGTAACTACATACATTTACAAAGCTTAAACACCTGCATTTAAGAAAGACAGGTGTTGTAAATTTCGACCCGATAATTGTTGTTTCATTCTAACAAGTGGAATTTCCTGATCTGCACTAGGCACTGCGTTATATTTTTCTTGCCTACCGAACTTGACTTACATAACAGAGTTGACATTTCACCACAGCTACGACAACAAATGCCATGATTGCCCTCCTTACTTGCTGTTGTGTCACAAAACACTTAATGCTATAAACAGCAAGAAAAATGCTGTGATGCCCTGCCTGGTTTTCCAATGAGCCCTTCCCATATATTCTATGATGTATATGAAAGATAGTAAAATTAATTATCATTGGTATTATGATAAGAGGCATCCGTATCCAAGAAGAGCCCAAATTGATAGAAAGTAAGTTGCCTTCATGTTCAACTTTACCGGCCTCGGTGGCGTCGTGGCAGGCCATCGGTCTACAGGCTGGTAGGTACTGGGTTCGGATCCCAGTCGAGGCATGGGATTTTTAATCCAGATACCGACTCCAAACCCTGAGTGAGTGCTCCGCAAGGCTCAATGGGTAGGTGTAAACCACTTGCACCGACCAGTGATCCATAACTGGTTCAACAAAGGCCATGGTTTGTGCTATCCTGCCTGTGGGAAGGCGCAAATAAAAGATCCCTTGCTGCCAATCGGAAGAGTAGCCCATGTAGTGGCGACAGCGGGTTTCCCTCTCAAAATCTGTGTGGTCCTGAACCATATGTCTGACGTCATATAACCATAAATAAAATGTGTTGAGTGCGTCATTAAATAAAACACTTCTTTCATGTTCAACTTTAGAAGGAAAGCTTTTTTCCCTGGTGCCCCTCCAACTTGGCTTGGTGCCTGAATTTCTGTTAGCAAAATACGGCAACAAATTAAAATTCTACCCCTAACATAACCACACAAGTCCACACTTCTAATGTTAAATAAAAAGCTTATTATACAATATGAAAAATGTTCAATGCACTCATTCATGTTTTAAAAAAATAAACTTTGTTTTAACTTGCATTTGGTTGCATAAACACCGAAGTGTTTGCAGTGTAGAGCATGCATTGATGTGCCGTGTTTCTTATCTAGCAGTGTTCGAGATTAAATTTTTTGGCCAGTATTCCAGTTGGATACTAACATTTCAAAATCTGGTAATCCCACCTGAGAATTTAGTATTATATGGCATCCCGGTGGGATACTGGGTTTTTGAAGTCTGGTATCCAAAATTAAATTCTGGTATCCCCGGGATATCAGGATACCGTTAATCTCGAACACTGTCTAGTGAATGTAGGCTCTTTGGTAGGCAAGAAATATGTAATGCTAAATAACACTAATAGACTACTAACACTAGTATCATTCCTGGTTTTTCTATCCTGTGTAGTGAGGGAATAGAAATAGTGACCACCATTTACGAAACTAGATGAATTTTGATACAATGAAACACATATTGTTTGTGGGAATAATGAGCTTGACCATGCCCAGGGGTGGGATTTAGTTCAGTCGGTTGAGTGCTCGTTTGAGGTGCTTGCATCTCAGGATCGAACTACCTCAGTGGATCCATTCAACTGATTTTTTTTTTTTTCTAGTTCCACCCAGTGCATCACAACTGGTCAAAGGCCTTGGTATGTGCTTTCCTGTCTGTGGGAAAGTGCATATAAAAGATCATTTGCTGCATTGGGGAAAAATGTAGCGGGTTTCCTCTGATGACTACGAGTCAGAATTACCAAATGTTTGACATCCAATAGATCAATGTGCTCTAGTGGTGTCGTTAAATAAAACAAACTTTAACTTTAACTCTTGACCGTACCCCTCCGTCAATTAAATCTGAAGGAAGCGAAATGCCGCACTGTTCAGTTCAACAAACTTCCCCTCTTGCACTGATTTTATTTTCAAGAGTGCAATTTCCACTCCGCACCATTTTGTAATTCTCCACTCTTATGGTCAATGAAACGAGTTCATTGATGTAAATTAAAATTGATTATGGGTAATAAATAGGATATCATATCAAGTTTAAAGCTCGTATATAGCTTTATCATGTTCTGTTACAGATCAAGTTTGACTTTCATGGCAATTTACCCATTTTTCACAGAGTTATGGCCCTTGAACTTGGGATATATAAAAAAAATTGTTTTCCTGTTGTTTTTTTGCAATGCTTGTGAAGATATTGAGATGAAATTTTGTATGTACTGATACATATCTGGTGAAACCCCTCTAAACCGGACACCCTCAGGACCAAGTAAAATGTCCGGTGTTACGAGGTATCCGGTTTAGAGAGGTTAAGTTCTGTACTGATTTTTAAAAAAGGACCGTGAAAAATGTCCGGCTTACAAAGGGTCCGGTTTTGAGAGGTTTCAGTGTATGTCAAATTTAACTTTCATGATGATTTACCAATTTATGGCCCTTGAATTTAGGAGATATAAAAACCTTGCTGGGGTCCGGTAGAGGACATGTATTTGCTTTAGCAGTACTCTCAGAATGCTTGTTTTAAAAATGGTGGCCACTAATTTTAGTTCCTGCATGTTTCGGTACCGAGGAAAGGTGTAGATAATTTTCTTTGGACCCATTCATTGATTTCATGATTTCTTCTCCGTCTGTTTTTATTTTGTTGCATTGGTTTGTTTGCTTGTTTCAGCATCCCCCTCCTCTCACTATCGTATTGGTTCGACTCGGGGCAATATGAGAAAAGCAGGTTTGTGCTGGGAATTGTGATGTGTGTTTATTAATAGAGCAAAAGAACAGAGGCTTAATGCTGAGTTCGAGTGTGCTCGAAAGTTGTTATTTCCGAGTTGTAAACTCGTAATTACAACATGTTTGCATTTGGATGTACTTGTAAGATTGTAAGTTCAGGTCTAGTGCTTATAAAACTTTTTAGAGTCTAGTCTCAAGACTCTTAATAGAGTGAGATGAGAACGTCATGACAACGCCATTCAAACTGTATGTGTATGACACTATTTGAGATTGAGTCTGGACTCTTAAGCACGGGCTCCGATTTCTTGAAAATGGTCAACAGTAATGATGTATTTCACTTACAAATTTAGCTATTTTCATTAATAATAAAACAAAGTATCTTTAAAATCTGTTTAAAATAATTCTGCTTCATACATCTCCAATTAAAGTTTATAATATTTAGCTAATTTGTTGACCTGAATGTTTGAAATGGTGCGAAAAAATATTACAATACATGTACGGCCTCCCACCACTTTTGCACCGATCGATTGTTGTCGATTGGACAATTTCGGTGTGTACGTTTATGTTTTTTATCATCA